>NC_061105.1:23551869-23573770 GCF_015104395.2 Macrobrachium nipponense | reverse complement strand
TCCGTACTCGGCTGAATAGAGGAGTAAAGGAACCAACGAGATTAGCTAATCGTGTGTCTGGCCCTGACCAACTTTTGTGATTCAGTCGATGTCAATTATGGCTAATCACTTCGCTGACTAAAATTATTTGCTCCGTTGCTTTTGTCGTATTGACAAGATTACGGGAGAAAGGTTTATTGCATTTTTATTTCAGTGTCCTACGCTAGAGAATAACTAACTGGCAAAGGAAAATGAACCTGGAATTTTCCAGTGCCTCTTTAGATTAAAAAAAATGAGAGAAAATAGAACGGACGGGGGGAAAGCAATTGAATAAGAAATAAGGATGCGAAGGAAATACTGAATTTCCCCGTTGGCTCTGAGCATTTCCTGCAAAAAACAACAACTGAAAATTGTCTCCTCTGTCGATTTCGAAAAAAAAGGAGAAAATGAGTGAGATCCAGAGGGAAAAACGAAGGGAATTTTCCCGTCTTTCTCCTCCAGCGGGTTTCCTCTCCTCAGTCTAATGATTTTGAGGGAGAAGGATTTGATTGATAAATGCGGTTCTTTGCTGCCCCGAATTTCGATGTGTATATATGGGAGGTTTTCATTTTATCTTTCTCTACATATTTCCTTTTTAATTGTTTTATTTATTTTTATTTTCTTATTACTATTTATATTTCTGTTTATTAGTTTATTTTAATTTTCTCTCTTTCTACATATTTTCTTTTTACTGTTTTTATTTTTGTTTTTCCTATTACTATTTTTATTTGTTTTATCTTATTACATACAGGTGTATGTTTGTTTATTGTTTTTCCCCTGTTTATTAGTTTATTTATCCTGAAAACCTCCCATGTATTTTGTAGGTTTTTATAGTTAATTCTTCATTAGTTTACCTGAGTGTTAGTTTTCTGAATTTTTGCTTAGTTCCTGATTTCATGGAGGTTGTTTAGCCTTATTTCACGCTGTTGATTTTCAAGCTGAGTATATTACGGTTTAACTGTTCGTTACTTATTTACCAAAAAAGTTATTATAGTTACCATATTACAGCAAATTGAAACTGTTTACGTAGAACAACCAGGGTTAAAATGAAAGTATTCGGATGCCGTAATATGTTAATCAATAAAATCTAGGGGAATTAGTTGGGAAGTTTTGTTTTGGTATCATTGAAAAAAAAAGATCATTTGAAACAACTTGCAACGTTGTGTTTGTTTGAATAACGACTGAAAGATGTATAAATGATTTAGGTAGCAAATATGGAGGTTGATTTTTATTATTATTTATATTAAGATGTGGCGTTAATTTTTTCCCAAGGGATAATAATAATAATAATAATAATAATAAATAATAATAATAATAATAATAATAATAATATTGGTAAAGAGCGGAGCAATGAAAATAATGTATTCAAAATGGAATTAAAAGACCGATGACAGTAATTTAATAATGAAAGTGAATACAGCAGTCGTATTGAGATTCCACTCAAAATAATGAGATTAATTATGATAACAGCATTTACTTTACTTATCCCGGTAACCGCTCAGAGGAAAATAAGACTAAGAACGATAATTAGATATTTCTGTACAAGTTTCCGATGAAGACTAATTCAAAGGACTCCTCGTCCTTTAGAGCAGAATGTGAAAGGTGCTCAGGGGAAGAGCAGAGACTCCTCCAGAGTCGCTTTCAAGACTCCCTCTTTTCTGGGGAGTCTTCTTTTCGGTGGCTGAGTCTTGACTTTTTTCAAGATAAATCCCGCGCAGAATTAGCGTTTTTGCATTTGCTTTTAGTATAATGAGCCGTATAATCTTCCTTGTAAGATTAATATATATATATATATATATATATATATATCTATATATATATAAATTATATATAATAGATATATATATATACTATATAGATATACACGCATTAAGCTACAAATGTCCTTTAATATCTAATTCACTCTATCTTGAAATTAATATATTTTCATGTGTGTTAATCGAAAGCGATTTTTTTAGTCGATAAGGAGTCTACATCAACCCAACTTGTCCTTGATAACTTTGTTGTGCTTTTGTCTCACGTAGCCATATTATGAGTTTTATCACATTTCTTATCAACTAAAAAAATCCCCTTCGGTCAACATGCATGAAAACATTACTTCCGAGGTAGAGCGAGCGAGTTAGATATTAAAGGATATTTGTAGCTTAGTGCGCACGCACACACACACACACACACACACACACACACACACACACACACACATACATAACATATATATATATATATATTTATTTATTTGTATTTGTATTTGTAACCTACAAAACAAAAGCAGCACCACCGCCACCACCAACAACAATAATAATAACATTAATGTAGAGCGTAGGCACCTCATCTTCTCGTACCATTGGCTCTCTTCTACACACGTCTCGTCCACGGACAGAGGTACAGTGATTGGAATTTGAAGTTCGGCCTCACCATTACTTTTACTTGTTTCCCACCTGTTCTCCAAAATCTATGTCCCTTCCAATCTCCCTCAGAGTTTCCGTGACTTTGACCTTTGGTTCATGCGAGTCTCATGAGTGTTGAAATACCAGTGTTAATCTATCAATGATACAATTTCAGTGTTAAATATCAGTGCTGATTATCAACAACTCCTTTGCTTATGTGTTCCTTTTGCTTAGTGAATTCCAGATTTGCTGTACTCGTGCTCCCACTCGTATGTTACACATACCCTGCATTGCAGATCCGATTGCCAGTGCCTGTCGTGTGTGTCACCTGTAAGTCAACTGTGCATTTTCCACAAATTTTTCAATTCTGCAGGTCCGTCTCTGTCACGTTCGTATTGAAATCCCGTTACTGCGCATTAATATTACTGTTTTTACGGATAATATCGAATGAAGGAAGGAAAATTAATAATAAACCGTTTACCTTGTCATTCGACATAAGGGTTCGGGAGGTGTCACAGATTAGTTTTAGTTCAAAGAATCAGAGGGAACTATTTTGGACTCTCTCTCTCTCTCTCTCTCTCTCTCTCTCTCTCTCTCTCTCTCTCTCTCTCTCTCTCTCTCCAGCTGTTGCAAAAGTTTTCTTCTGCGTCACCTCTTCCTCCTCAAATTAGCGAAAGAAGAAACTTTGGCCATTTTTCTTATATGTCCCGGATTTATTCTTCTCATGAGATGTCTTGAGTAAAGACAATTATAGCACCCTGCAAACAGAGATAGACAGACAGTATAGTAGATGGTTATGATCCTATTAGTCGTTCTCATAATTTAGGCGCTCTTAGATTCTCTTTGTAACAGTAACAAAGAGGAGCGTTTTGCTTCCAAGGAAACCATTTTCTCAGTCAACCAAATAAAAAAAACACCATACAAACAAACAAACAAACAAATAATGAATAGGAGGCGGACCCTCCTTGTGATATACGAAGCCGCTGGTTTCTTTCTTGAATACACTTGAGTGTTTCGATCTCTGAATCTCTGAAAATTAATCTCTCTCTCTCTCTCTCTCTCTCTCTCTCTCTCTCTCTCTCTCTCTCTCTCTCTCTCTCTCTCTCGTACTTAAACACAATCTTCTGTCATAACCAAGCTGGCATACATAAGGTATGATAATTCCTTACTCTTTTTTTTTTTTTGTCTTTCTTTTTTTATCGCCATGATAATAATGTCACGAAATAAGTGTTTTAACTGCTTTCTTTCGAAATACAAAATACTACTTTCAAAACGCACTCGCCGGAGAGAGAGAGAGAGAGAGAGAGAGAGAGAGATTTTCACAACAGGATATGTTCGATGACTGAAGACATGGTGGCTTTTATTGGCCAGATTAATCCCTTTTTAACATTTTGGAGATTTACGCTAGTGAGCAATTTTTCTCCTTTATCGGTTGTTATATCTCGGTGGAAAATTGAGTAGCTGGTTTGGTATTTCCGTTTTTGATAGCACCAGGAGTTGTAGAATTATATGTTAACACGTGGTTCAGTCTTGAGTGACCAGTCAAAGGATGATGGGACAGTGGTTTAGCTCTGGACAATAAATGAAAATGGACATGGCAAAGTAAACTTATTAAGCATCAATATCCATTACCCTTAAGGAAGATGCCCTCAGCTTTGTGGTATAAGAAATGTAAGTTCGGTGGCTCTGGCTGTGTACCGTGGCACCTCTGCAGAATGGGAATGCTAGAATGTTAACGCCTGTGCTTAAGATCATAAAGGAAGTTCTCAGCTGAAATATTACTTCTGATATGCTGTCAAGTAGGATATCACTGGGCGATGGTCTGAATCATAATCACCATTGTAATGAAAAAGGGGATCTGCACTTCGGGTAATTATGTCAGACGATAAGGATACCTGGGCGCTTCAGATATACAGAACAGAGTTCAGTATATCTTAGTTTAACCAGACCACTGAGCTGATTGACAGCTCTCATGGGGCTGAACCGAAGGATTAGACCTTGTAACGGGGCTAGGAACCAATTGGTTACCTAGCAGCGGGACCCGAACAGAACAGTGTTATTATTGGTGAAGGAAAAAGAAACACTGATGTTATTGTCTCTGCTTATGAAGCAAGCCTTATGAACAGTACTACATACTATGTGATGCTGTACTTTATATGTTTGTCTTTCTTGATTCGAATAATACTGTTGCTAGTTGTCCTTGCTTGGTTCTCTTCATTCTCACTAATAATGTCATCATGAACAGTCCTCTGGTATTGTGCATTTCAATCCTAACTTCCATAAGTTTAAATCATAATTTTTTACTGCAGCGCCAACGTTTTAGCCACATGAATCAAATACCTCATTTTATTCGAACCTCTTGTTCAGTTGGAGTCACCTCGACTCCCAAAGAGGATATTTGGGGCATCAGAGAAATAGATGTAAAAAGGGTACAAGTGGTTTCCTCAGAGCCCCCATTCCGAGCTGGGTGCGACAAAAGAGAGTCCCAAGATGGCGACCACCTTTCAGCTTCCGTTTGAATGACTCTCTTTCTGCTCCTGAAGCCTTTCAGTGGCGGTAGTCGGAAATTGCTCGTCTCTTCTCTTCTCTTCTCTTCCGTTTCTGCCTTTCTTTCGGATTCAGGTTCCTGGGGAACTTTTGTCATTGCTTAAAGGGCAAGAGTCCAGGTTAAAGAGATCATTTATATGTATTTTGTTTATCTGCATATTTTACCATAGTAAATACATACAATTTCTAGTTTCTTCTCACTCCATCCAAGTTGGTTTTCTATTATGCATGACTCAGTAATAATAGTGCATCCTTCTGATGATTAATGTGACCACATTCATTATTATGATTTATTAAGCTACTGGGCAATTCCCTTTTAGAACAGTCTCTCTTGCTGTTTGGTGATATTTAAAAAATAGGTGAATGATAATTTCTACAATATTCCGTCCAAGAGATGTTGGATGGGAATGTCGGTGCAGGGAATGGTGGCCAATAATACCGAGATTTATCAAACGCTACCCCCCGCCCACCCTTCCCCCTCCTTTTTTTTCCGTTCTTGGTAGGAATCGCTTCCTTCAACGAGCAAGAGTTTCTTATGGGTTGGCAAGATTTCGAAATCTCAAGAGTAACAAAGAGGAATCAGATAAGAGGTAAGGCACAGTAGTCTTGGATAAACATCTATGTCGTCTCATATTGCATAATTATACATCAATAAAATTATAGAAGTTATCGAAATGATCGGGTCATTTTATTCGAGGAAAGGCCTGCTGTTCTTACAGCTTACTATTATCCGAGGCACTTATACTGTAAATTGATGGATGGTGCCATTAAGATAAAATCCCAACAAAAATAAAGAAAAATTATTTTACCATTTTATCTGCGCAGTCACATTCGCTCCAACGGCATACGGTCAGCCTTTCTTATTTTTTTATGTTTTTGATTGCTTCATCTCTTTTCCCTGTGGAGGCAGAATTGACAAGTAAGTATGAGTCGCTTCGACTTTTAATTAATGCGATAAGAAAGAAAAACGGACGCGAATACAAAGCGACTGCATTTCCTCAGTCACTGATTATTGTTGTCATCGAACATCGTGACAGAAGTATTTGAATTATGATGTAATGGTGAGCATTAGTGCAGGAATTTCAGGAGCTCCATCGTTAGTACTCGTTAAACTCCGGATAATGTGAAGAAGTCATATATATATATATATATATATATATATATATATATATATATATATATATATACAAATAAAGGGAATATATCCATACTCATGTATATATATATATATATATATATATATATATATATATATATATATATATATATATATATACATGAGTATGGATATATTCCCCTTTATTTACATGTGACCGAAGAGCATGAATTCGTTATATTGCTGAAGGTGCATGAAACTTAATGCGTCAAAATAATAATTAATGAGTTATGGATATATATATATATATATTAATATATATTATATATATATATATATATATATATATATATATATAGCTATATGAAAAATGTTTTTTATTAATAACTATAATCTTAACCTAAGGATTAAAATATGAATACATCTCTTCGAAGACTTAATGAATAAGTATGGTGTTCCATCAAAACCCATTGCGCCTCTGTTGACTAAGTACTAAATCAGATACCTGGTAATTAGTCAACGTTAGGGCGTCCCAACTATTGTCGATTTTTTTAAACCTGGCAAACTTCCACTTAATTTGCACTAAGCTGCTTGTCGCTGATTGGATGAATGTCGTGTTGTCCGAAGCTCTCAGTTTTGTTTTCACACTGTTTCAGAATTGTGATTATACGTCCATAGATTGAGATAAGAGCCAAATTAGTAATGTTATGTAAATACCTGTTGTAATAAACTTAAGTATTAAGAAGTTACATTCCAAATTATTATATAATAGTTAACAGTTATGAAACAACACTCTCCGAAGCTGTAGACTTGAAATATGTTTCAAATGCATGAACTTTAATGTTTAAATTTCTAGCTAGATTTTTAGCGCAATCGTGCCATTGGTAGTTTGAAAAAAGCAAAACGTATTTATTGTACATTGCTGAAGGTTGCATAACGCCTAAGAACAAAATACTAACGTAGAAAATGTAAGCTTGCCGAAACATTTGGGGTGGAGGAGTTGAGAAAGGAACAGCCGGCGAGTTGTCGTCTGCACACACCGCCATCATCAATCAGCTTAGAATCTGCTATCGAGCAGTTGGCTCACTGTCGTCGATTTCACCAATTTCAGACATGGCCACAAGAGACGATATGGAACAAAGCAAAGATGAAGGCACTTCAAACACCAGGCATATACTTGCTGCTGGCAGAAGGCTTAACAGTCAGTGCCGTAATATAATAATGAATGTTTTTCAATATTTCACTACACAGGGCCCTAGCAAGACAATGAAAGAAATCATTAAGGCAACAGCAACTTTATACATATCCTAAAACATTAATGACATTCCGTGAGCAGTACTTTTGAAATGCAAAAAATGAACATTATGATATATAAACATCTTTATTATTTTATGAAGTCAAGAACACCACAACCCGCATTTGAACCTCCCGCTGAGAGTACGTCAACTTTCTGTCAATCTCGAAGCTGTTCCTCCCACAACTCCTCCACCCCAAATTTTCTGATGAGCTTACATTTCTACGATAGTATTTTGTTCTTAGACGTTATACAACATCAGCAATGTACATACATACAACCAATGGCATGATTGCACTAAAAATCTAGCTAGAAATTTAAACATTAAAGTTCATGCATTTGAAACATATTTCAAGTCTACAGCTTCGGAGAGTGTTGTTTCATAACTATTAACTATTATATAATAATTTGGTATGTAACTTCTTAATACTTAAGTTTATTACAACTGATATTTACATAACATGGCATAATTTGGCTCTTATCTCAATCTATGGCCGTATAATCACAATTCTGAAACAGTGTGAAAACAACACTGAGAGCTTCGGACAACACGACATTCATCCAATCAACCAACAAGCAGCTAAGTGCAAGTTTGCCAGGCTTAAAAGAATCGACTATAGTATGGATAGGGGTACAGGACTAGCAGCCTTATCCTAAAAGAGAAGCACATCTTCGAAAACACACATTAGGCTTATGTATATATAGATATATAATATAGTATATATATATGTGTGTGTGTGTGTGTGTGTGTGTGTGTGTGTGTGTGTGTTTATTTCTTTTATTTTTATTTTTTTTTTTTTGTATCAACCGTCCACTTTTCCCTGTAGAGTGTCTTTCCACTGGCCAAATTCGAAGCCTTAATATTTTGGTAAATATTGAATGTCATTGACATGAAATTCCCTCAGTGCGACCCTCATCCTTTTCCTTTGTTGTCAATGCTCCTGAGTCCTGCTGTTTTATTGTTTTTTCCTGGTGTTCCTGGTACTTTTACTAACAATGTTAACTCTCTCTCTCTCTCTCTCTCTCTCTCTCTCTCTCTCTCTCTCTCTCTCTCTCTCTCTCTCTCTCTCTTTAATGGGCTGAGCTAATTTTGCACTTTCATTTCAAAGAGGGGAGCCATCAACAATGCAAGGAACTCGTCTATCCAGGAACCTGGGAGAAGCTTCCTGAATAATAGTCTCTCTTTGAAATGGATACTGAAAAAGAAAGGTTGTCACCTGTTAATAATATTCCCTTTAGTTCCGTCTATTTCTAGACGACTTGCTTCCATATGACTATTCTAGTCACAGAGTGGCCAGTTAGGCCTAGGTCCAGGTGAAAGGAAAGGTTAGCTTCAATTCTTTTGAGTCTGCTGTATGAGTACTGTAGTTATAATTTGCTACGGTGTTTTGTTTACCATGGCTAAAATATCGTGGTGTTCATTCAGCCTTTACTGTAAATATAAAAGGAACGAGAAAAGAAACTATGACCGCTGTCTCCAGCTGCCCAGCCGTCTGGCGACTTTGGCGGCGCATGCGCAGAAAGCGAAGGACAAAAAGTTCAGTTGATAATACGCCGACAAAGTTCCAGCGCCAGTAAGTGAGCGTTTATCTAGAGAATTTGGTTTCAGGTGTCGTTGGTCTGTGAATTTCTCCATGAAATCGATGAAACGTTGTGGATATTATGGTTTTGTGCGTGATTTTTATTATATTGCATCGAATTCGAAAAGAGAACTGCAGAGTATCTGTTGTGAATGGGAAGTTTGATGGTTGGCCTTCTCTGCTTCAAGGTTATTATTGTGTTTTTTTTCTTTCTTTCTTTTAAATAAAAATTCCATGGACATGGAAGGATTATTCAGATATGTATTTTGGTCGTTTGTGTGTTATTTGTGAATGTGATCTGTATACCAAATCTTAAATACTACATTTTAGTGACTAGGCCCAGTTGGGTAGGCTAAGCCTTCCTGAGGTTCTAGGTTTGGTATACCTAGGCCTATTTTCATAACTCTAATGATTGAGAGAAAGTTTGAAATATGGGGTTTCGATGTATTTATATTTCCTTCAAGCGTATATTTTATAGATTTTGTTTTATGAAATCCGGGTTTTTAAGTTATTAGGACACCCAAGTAAGTGAAAACTGAATTAGTATTAGTGAATGAAACGAATGCCAAACTTGGCATTGGTTTACTATTAACATGTATAGGGGATGGTAAATTTTTTTGTTAAACCATAATCATAATCTTAATCGTATTGTAGAATTGAAAATGTGATTTCCCTTGATTTATTGTGTATTTAGAACGTTTTTGACATCATGTGGTAGCAGATTAGAAGTTTTAGAGATGCTGAATCTCTGCTGATAGCCTACAATTAGGCCTATGGGAGCCACAGATTTTTGGATTGGAAACAATAAAATGAGTGAAATACATTTACCTATTCCAGCCTAACCTAACCTTTAGAGCTGTAGGCATTACTTGGCCAGGAGGCTTTTTCCTCAGGGCTCCTCCTGTAACCTAGCCAAAGGGGCTGCAAATTGCAATAAGTAATAATGTTGCAACCTAAGATATCCATGCCTAACCTAATCCAGGATATTGAGCCCTTTTCCTGACCAGAGGGATTTGCCCTTCATGATCCCTCTTGCCACCCCCCCCCTCCCCGCTCCTCACACCTAGCCTAAGGTAATGTTGTTAAAATATTAGATAGGAATCTCGCAATTATCCACTTTAACCTTTCAGAGCTGGGATAGAAAATCAATATGCAGAACCCCAGGCAGGGTAAACTTTGAGGTCGGCCAATTAAGAAAAAACGCATCAGTGGAAAGAGGAAGATGCCTATGCAAATGCACAAGGTGTGAGAAAAAATTATAAATAATTTTCCCTATTTTCTACAAGACGTTGAAAATTATTATTTGCAATCCCTTGTGGGGTCTCTTTTACAAGACAAGCATAAATTTGATCAAGTTATACATGTTTTTTTCTAATAATGTTTTTTTATTACAGCTCACACACTATCATAACAGATGAAATAAAATCAGGGTAGATCTAGGGTACTATTCCGCGGCAGCGTAGACTATGGCAGTTGAGGTTTTTCTATGCAGTTTTACCTCCTGAACAAGAATTTTAAGTAATATTTATTCGAACGACTGTAATTAACCCGCAGGGGCCAGTACAAAACTCGGCAAAATACACTGGACGCCCCAATCCCTAGTGGATGTCGTATCCGCGGTTACGTTCCTTGCAGTCCGTGCGGAGCTATTCTGTAGAATCACCAAAATCAGTAACAAATTCTTGAGTATATTTGTTGAAAGCCATTTTACATAAATTTACTAAGATCGAAGATGCAGTAACTTATTTGGATTATACACATCTTTTCTAATATTTCTTTGCACTCTGCAAAATGTCAATTATAACTGACATACTATCATAAAACATAAGAACTAAAACCAACAGCAACCCCTGGGTATATTTATGAGCGAATATATAAGAAGACATCATGTGTAAGAGAGAGGCAGTACATGCTCCCTTCAAGTCATGATCACAACTAACTCTCTCATGAGCTGTCATGCTTAAGGGTCTGTATGATGATGTCGTTCCAAGGATTTGTGAAGTTATAGATGGCATACTTACTTAAGGGAATACCTTCAAAGATTCGCCAATAACCACCCCCCCCCCCCCCAACCCACTTTTAATATGTGTAAAAACATAAGTGTGTTACAACCAACATAAATGTGTTTACAGGTTGTACATATATACAGTGGGGTTCTTCTTACCATGGTATTGATTGTTCTCTCTCTGTTGTTTTTTGTTGCATTACCATTTATTATTTAACTACAAGATACAGGAAAGTACTACTGCAATATCCTTTAATGAAATGTGGAAAAAGCAAATACATAAAAAATGTAAAACAGAGAAAGCTCTAACGAAGTCAGACACCTGCCTACCCCATAACACCCATCTCACACTGCACTCCCCCTCCTATCCCAACTATAAAAACTCCTTCCCTGGCCACCTACCTACCCCAACAGCCGATTTGCTGTGTGCTTACTCCTGTACACGTGGTTTACTACTGTTCCACTCCCGTTGTGCCCAGCCATCCAAATACACCACCCTGGAAACACTTGACTTGGCCTCCCACACACCACAAATCCCTTTCTCAGCTTAATTATGAGTGTAAGCAGTGTTACCAACATTCCTTTCGACCAGTGCAACGTAGCCAACCCTCAGAGAACAGTATTTTTTTTCTTTTTTTTTTTGTAAAATTATATCTTTAGTTCCAGGGTTTTTGTCCTAAATTGTCAAGCTTTGGATAAGGGGAACTCCAATAGATAAATGAGGGATTTATTGGAATAGGGTTGCAGCCTAATCCAACCACACCAAACCTAACTTGACACCAAGTTATTCCCTGGTTTTGTAGGGACCAATGGGGGGTTGTTCCCTACTCAGCTTACTTTGAGTTTTTGAGCAAGAATAACATTGGCTTTGTGTTATAGAATGATGCAGCTCCTAAGAGGAAGTACATTTATTTGGTAATTGCTCAGTACCATATATTCATACCACCATTGAATTTAATGTTTTTCATTCTGGTTTTGTATTCCACAAATTTGACAATCATATCCAATGGGAATGCTTTGTTAACTAATTATCCACTCAGAAATCTATCAATTGTGGTGTTTTTCTGTTAAACCTACTGTATTTGGATTAAATACAGCAAAAGTAATTATAATGTGGATACTGTCATTACCACACATCCTCTCCTAACCTTGCCTAGATTCTAGGTTGTCCCAGGTTTGGGCTCTGCACCCTCCTGAATCCACCACCTGACTTGACGTAGAGAGCCATAAATCATCCTAGCCTAAACTGTGGAACTAGGCTTTATATGGCTAGGCAAGATATCACAACCTAACATTACCTTGAATGTTTTGACATGATTGCCAGTGGTAATTTCTGTGATATATCCCAACATAACATAAGGTGTCAGATCCTTCCTTGTGATCAACTTGAACACAATATAATGTCATCTCAACAGACTAGTCAGGGGTCTAGCCTCCTAATAAGATTTCATTACTTATAGGAGGCATATAGCCTGCATGATACCCTGGGGCAACTGGCATAGCTTATATTTAACAGAAATTCCATAAGTGGTAATAATTAGACTATGCTAACTGGTATATTTACATATCATTCAACTTAAGACGCATGTAAAATTTAATATGTGCAGCAGTATGGTATTTTGTCAAAGTTGCTAAATTCATAGAAATTAACTTGCTTAATTTTAATCACCATCATCATGTTAATGTTCACTATACTATATCCGTATTTTCATAACAATGTACTAATGATTTTAGCAGGGAAATTGAAGAGTCAGCCCAAGCACTGGTCACAACCAAGCTAACAGGCATGAAAGACATGCTGAAAAAATCTAATCATGTGCTAAGAATGATAAATGATCTCTTCAACCATGTTTGTAAAGAACTGTTGAGTGGAATGTGTAGATGAAGTCAATAGCTTGTTTGTCTTAGATTCAGTTTCCTCTGTAGGGGGTAGTGCTGTCAGTGCACCTCATGTGGTGCACTGTAGGCATCACTTAAGGTTTTTTGCAGCGCCTCTTCGGTCCCTAGCTGCAACGCTTTTCATTCCTTTTACTGTACCTCTGTTCATATTTGCTTTCTTCCATCTTCCTTTCCACCTCTCCTTAATGTATTTATAGTGCAACTGCGAGGTTTTCCACCTATTACTCCTTTCTAACCTCCTTACAGCTAATTTTCATGTCAGTGCTGAATGATCTCATAGGTCCCAGTGCTTGGCCCTAGGCCAAAATCTTACCTATCCTATCCTAAATTCAGTTTCATAGCCCATTTCCCGATCAACACATCAGCAGAGACACTAGACCCCCAAGGATGTAGAGGCCTTTGGCAGCTTCCAGATTTAGGTTTGTGGAGTCAGTTAATTGCCTAATTTCATTCATCATTGTGGTTGGAGTTCCAGTTTGTGTTCTGAGGAAGACAAGTTCTGAAGGTGGCTGGTGTTAGGGGAAGGATGTGACCTTCCTGTAGCACTAGTCTGCAGAGAACACTGAAAACCTGGTCGTGAGTTGCTGATGCTATTTGTGTTTTCATGACAGGTTTACAACAAAGCATTCTCTTTGGAATGGGCTAGTGCTCTTTCCAAAGCCTAAGGTGCTCAGGACGCTTATTCACTGTGCAGTTTCCTCAAGGTATCTTTAGGGTCTGCAAATTGACCTACTTCCTAAATGTTTGGTGTTGCTATGCTGTTGAATTGCAGCTTGTGCTCAGGGCAAGGAGAGAAAAGAAAAGGGAGGAGAACACTAAGCCTGGCAGATCACCACCTCCCTCTTTCCATGGACTGGATGCATGTTATACCACTGGTCAATGTGTTAGCAACAAGGGGTGGAGCCCTTGGTACTCTTATGTATGTCAACCCAATTACAGTATTTTTCAGGTAGCCTTGCTCTCACATTTCTCTCCAACCACCCCAGCCTCCAAAATATGCTGTAGAACTGTTAAGGTTTCTTACCGTATCTGCAAAGATATGGGCAAAGCTGGAGAAAGACGAGCTGGAAGTGACCAACCACTACTTTCCAGGCCCCTACAGTTTTTATTTATCTATCCATCATACTTGGGTCAGTATTGAAACCTTGCTCTCTTGTGTTGGATTGTATTAGAGAAAGACATTTTGCTTTTAATTGATTTGAAAGGTGTGTATTTTCTTATCATCATGCATTAGGACATTCACCATCGACTATTGACTGTTCGATTGGGCTTCATGTGAGTGTACACCTTGGTACTGGATTGGACTTATTCTCTCAGGAGCCTTTTATTACTGAATTTTATGATAGGCTGGTGCTGGTGTCTGTCTCACATTGTGCACCTGCTCAGTGAATTGAACTGATTCCTCTCATTTTGTTTTTGGTTGTGATGAACTGGGAAAATTCAGAACCTAAGCATAAGTAGCAGACAAAGTAAACCTGGTTTTGCTGTAATAGAGAATAATCTCTACTACAGAAGGGATCTGCCAGGTTTACCCAAAGTGTTCTCTCTCTTGAAGGAATGCTGATCCTGCATCATTTGGAGACCAATACAAGTAGTCAAAATGTATATGATTATTTTGGTACAATGTTCTATAGTCTCCCTTAGTAAAGGAGCTCTTGGTAACAGTTATTATACATGTGGTATCAGTCAGCCTGCTGATGAATTATGAACACTCCCTGTATGGTCCAAGATTGCTTGACCTGGCTCAGATCAAGGTGGTACACTCAGTCTCATTCAGCATGTGGTCTTTTCTGAATGTTTCTGGAAAGGGAAATTGGGTAGCAGTTGGCTGCTACTGCTGTGTCCATCAGTCCTCAACCAACAACTCACAGGTCGTTCATGGTCCGTTACCATCTCTGGAATATTTAGAATGTTTAAAAGGAGAAAAGTCTGGGTCAGTATTCAGAGAATAGAAATCACGAAGACTGAAATTGCAAAGGATTGTCAACAGTCTGTTATGATGTACATTATTATATGGACATAAATCCTGGTATGACAGTGAAACTACGTATTTCTAGAAGATTATTTACACTGGAAGAAAAAAGTTTTCTGATGATTTTGAGGTAGGTGGGTAGGTAGAGTGACAAATGATTGCATAAGAGAAATTATGAGAATTCTTTACGAAGATCAGGTCATGAAGAAGAGGAGATGGAGTTGGTTTGGACATATTAACCAACTCTTTCGGTGCCCCAATAGTATTTTAAGTTAATTTGAACCTTTAAAGCTCAGGACAGTGTTAGATGATAGGCATTCAGTGTGATTTTTTATTTAGTTCATACAGTGGCAAGAACAGTTACTGAACTCTTCATGCAATTTTACCATCAATCTTTTATTCCTATGCAATGATTTCCAACACCTTGACCAAGAAAGTGCCAAGAATAGGTGTTGATGTAATGCTGGTCACGATTATGAAGTTATTCTTCAGGTTAACGTTTAGAGTAGGTACAAGAAATATACACCTGATGTCACAATTGGGATCCAAAGATACATTTGTAGTAATTAAGGGATTTTTTAAGATCCGGAAGATGGAAGGTTATCATTGATAGACGCTCATTCCTCCACGATTCATGGCTTATTGGATGCATGCGGTAGTGACCATTGTATTTTCATTTCTCGGGAGCCACCCACTGCTATGTGGAACGGCTGACTGAAAGGTGAATTCGGACGAGAGAGAGAGAGAGAAGAGAGGGGGGGGGAGATTGTATTAATCAGTGTAACCTTTCCCTTATCATCTGCCGCCTCTCGCTTACTGAAGCATTTTTAGGCGATAAAATCTGCAATAGCGGTTTCGAAAAAAATATTGGGCGCTGAAAAAGAGTGATTTACTGTAAAGCTTTGAAAGTATACGTGTCTCTCTCTCTCTCTCTCTCTCTCTCTCTCTCTCTCTCTCTCACACACACACACACACACACACACACACATATTCTACACCTCCCAGAAAATTTATGACCTTAATTAACACAAGCGTTGCTCCGAGAATTTGAAAAAAAAAATTCTTTCTTTTTTTATGATAATTTTGGATGTGATGGCGTGATTTATAAGGTTTATGCACATAGATGAATATATACCTTTGATTAAGACATAGACATTTAAGAAACGGAACAGGTGAACACTTCCTTCCGGTCCACTCTCACAGTCCAGCGTTTTCACGGATCCGCCGCGAGACTCGAGCAGGTGAGAGCTACCGAGGACTTCAGTAATCAGGGATTGACTCATTTTATCACCAAACTACCGTTGCTCAGTTTACCGAAGTCATCGTTCCACATCTGGATATTCCACATCGGTTTTGTCACCCGATCGCTGTCCAGTGATCGGGTCTGAAGTGACGTCTTTCGGAATATATGGGTTTTTCAGTGGTATGCTTAATTGTAATTGTGTGACTCTCTCTCTCTCTCTCTCTCTCTCTCTCTCTCTCTCTCTCTCTCTCTCTCTCTCTCTCTCAAACCGTTTTAGTAATTGTTACTTCATTCTTCAGTAACATAGTGATAAATAAAGAAAGAGAAAGCGGACCTCATCTTTCCTTGGAATGTCAGACAAGTTATTGCTATCAAGGGATCACAAGATGATGAAACTTTGTGACCATAAAACTTTGGGAAATCTCCCAGGAAGGCTTCTCTCCCACATCCATCACTCGGCCGCCTGTGCAAACGTCCCTCCTTGTCCCTCCCGGGCCAATATTTTGGTGTCGCCAGCTGACCTGGATGCCGTTGCAGTAAACTTTGATCATTAGGGAGATTAAACTTTGTCGATTGCGCGATAAGCTGTTATTATTTGGTTTTGTTGGGAGTAGGAGCCACAGATGGAATTTGGTAGAGGAAAAGAGGCACAGACAGTGACTGAACCAAATATGTGGACTTGGCAAAAGAGAAATGAAATGGTTTCTTTATTATTGTTACAATGACAGATTTCTTAAGATAAATAAAAATTTTCTTTTCGCGAATTACATTGCAGCTTATAACCGCCCGAGTTCTAGACAGTTCTGCAGGTAAAGGTAACGTATTTCTTCCAGTATCTGGGGAAGCACTTCACATAATGTTACTCATTCCCATTTTCTGAAAAAAGAAATACGCAAGCATTAGTAATCAATTCGTGTCAGGCGACTGGACATAGACGCCATTTTACTGGAGATTAGCTTTGGGATGAAAGGATTCGCTTAATCCGGCAAACAAATTACTCCCAATTGTCAGGCTTTGTTGAATTTGCTCCTATGTCTTCTGATTAGAGATCAGGGTTATATTTGGTTAAAGTCTTTGTTAGTTTTACATGGTGTAAAAGTTTGAGGATTCTCTGTAGTCTCATTATTGTCATTTTTTACATTACTTTGTTGTGTATAATTAATAATAATAGTAGTAGAAGTAGTAGTAGGAGTAGTAGTAGTAGTAGTAGTAGTAGATAGAATAGACTTCAAAAAAGTGTAGTTCATGTGATTGCTGCATTCAAGTTCTTAAGTTTTCTTTCAGACTTAAACAAATTGAATGCAGTTGACCGACAACATTCCCCCTGCTCTTCTCCATCTTTTGTTGCCTCTTCCTCGTCCCCTTGATTCTCCGTTCCTTGTTTGCCACGATGGTTATTCTTTTGTTCCCTGTCTCTTGGTACAGCGGCCGCCTGACACCCAGTGTGGATTCGCCTTCGGATTTGTATTCTTTCTGGTCGCTTTCATATTTAGTGTAAGGGATCGGATACTACTGCCTTTTCGACAGATGCTTATGTATTGTCTGCTTTAAGGCTGAGATTTTTATAAATTATTTTTACTGTGTATGTGTTGATTCTTGTTAAACATATCTTTTCTAATTATATTAAAATCGATATTATTCAAAATGCGACCATATTTGGAAGAACAGAACGTTACAACCCCAAGTGCCCCAATAGCAGAAGCTGCCCTATACGGTTGAAAGAAATATGGAAGTAAGAACAGATGCCATAAAACAAATAACAAAGACAAACAAATGAGAAAACTCTTAAGTAGTGAAAAGGAACTAATATGAGGCTGATAAACATAGGAGGCGTTTGCAACTAATTTGAACTTCTGAAGTTT
Source organism: Macrobrachium nipponense (assembly GCF_015104395.2). Classification (NCBI taxonomy): domain Eukaryota; kingdom Metazoa; phylum Arthropoda; class Malacostraca; order Decapoda; family Palaemonidae; genus Macrobrachium; species Macrobrachium nipponense. The sequence goes on along the minus strand of NC_061105.1, from coordinate 23,555,867 downwards.
CTCTGGTTTAACAATATGGAAGAAAGATCATCCCACAAACGGGTCATAGCTGGAACAAATCTTCCAGGAAACTGCCATTCATGGACACCTTTAAGAGGAAAGGCAAGGCCTTCAGAATTAGCTGCACACACATTGCTGCAAGGGGGATGGCACAGGCTGGAAAAATCTAAAGCGAAATTATCAGAATTACGAGAAATCTTCAGAAGTTCATTCAAGGAGATAATTCCTCGAAATAGTCTTCTGTTCTTCAGCTTCATTCCTCTGCTATCTGGCTACGTGTCCGGTGAGAAGCGCTTGCTTAAGTCTCATGTTGTCATGGGGCCTGGATGTTGGAATTACTGTTTTCTTTTCAGCTAGATGAATTTTAATTCTTATGTTTTCGTAATGTTAGGGTTCAGTTGAATGTTAGAGGCGATATCAATATGAATTAAATTAAAGCGTCTCATACAATGAACAAACAAGCGGAGGAGAGAGAAAGCGACGTCATCATGATATTTTGAAATACTTTAGATTTAGAGAGAGAGAGAGAGAGAGAGAAGCATTCTATACCCAAAGAGGACTAGGATGAGAGCGTCCTTCAACATAGAACGGTTTGTGATATATATAACTGATTATCGGAATAACCCTTTCCATTATTTTTCAGAGTCACGTTGCAGCAATGCCTATCATAAGTTGTGGCTAATGTCTTCCCACGTAATAGAAATTGTGTAGTTGTAATACCGATGAGTTCATTCCATCTGTTTCGTTCAGTCAACCAATCCTCACAATTATTAGACTTGTCAGTCTCGACTGTTTTTCCAAGATAATTCCGGGGTTTTTTCCCTAATCCTGCCTCTCGACACAACACAACCATTAATCAAGGAACAGAGCTCCATTTCCCTCTCGGTTGTTTGCATTTTTTGTCCTGTTTTTCCACCTCTTCTGTTCTGTTGCAGTGAGAATTTATTCCTGAGGAACACCACTTCTGATGTCAGTTGATTCGATTTTTGTATTAAGTTTATTAAGTCTTGTGAACTCTCCAAACCGTTTAATTCTCTCTCTCTCTCTCTCTCTCTCTCTCTCTCTCTCTCTCTCTCTCTCTCTCTCTCTCTGAGCATAATATTAATACAATTTAAAAAAAAATTTCAAGGATTTTCTATTATTTCTCTTAAACAGATATATATTATTTCTAACTGAGAGCAGTTGCTTGTTTCCCAAAAATTTCCCTGTGAAGTTTCCTCGTTTCCAAAAGCAGTTTTCTAATGGTGACTTTCAATTTCCTTTTTCCCTCAGTTTTCTCTTAAAGGTTTCTTTTTCCCCCGCTCTCATAACTTTCTCTCTCACTTGACGCTTTCCCTTTTTGCTCTATCGTGGCGCTTTCTCTTTCTGCTCTCTAATAACGATTTCCCAAAACGTTATCCCAATTGATTAAAAGCCATATATAATCGATTAATCTTTGTCTGCTGGTATGCCCTTCGTATAATGATGTTGTTGTTGTTGTTATTATTATTATTATTATTATTATTATTATTATTATTATTATTATTATTGGAAGGAAGTAGAACAGAATGGCAACATTTTTCGAATTGTTTTATAATGTGGAGATTCAGTATAGCATTAATTCGAATTATGTAGCCACTTTAACAATTATTATTATTATTATTATTATTATTATTTTATTATTATTATTATTATTATTATTATCATTGATTACAAATGTCTTTGCTTTAGTCAGTTTCGTTGTACAGTCTTACATATCCTTATCACTTTCGGGATACATTAATTTAATTCTTAATCGAGGCAGGCAATTAATTACGCGTTGGAGACATCTGCTCTTCTTGAATAAGAACAGATATGACCTTCTTCCCTTCGCTCCCAAAAAAGGCATTGCCTGATAAACCTCTGTTAATTTAATGATATTCTTTTCACATACGTCATCTAATAAAGAAAAAGATACATTTCCATAATTGTTGGGGATGTTGCGTTTTTTATTCTGATAAACATGTAAGTTATTTCAAAACAAATTATAAAAGCCTGCTTTAGGAAATATCTTCTGATATGAAGCATATTTTACAATTAGGCCATAAAATTTACATTTTTTTCAGTGAAAACCCTTTTGTTGCAAAGTTTTTATTATTGTATAAAAGGACTCCGCATAGTTTAGTAGTAATCAGAAAAATAAGTGTGATATTGGTATCCAGACCTTACTAGATTGTAACTTATGTGAGATACTCTAATAGTTTAACAGTATTGGTGGTAGTTCATTCATATTTTTAAAAGTTTATTCGATTATTTCATGGCGTAGTTTGTTGCAGCAAAATTCTTCTTGTCTTTTTGGTAATAACCCTTCTGTGTTCCTCTGTTCTGGGTCCTAAATCCATTTCCATATAGCTGAGTTGCAACTTGCAGCAGTTCTGCAAAGCATAATGTATATGTATATTCAGGAACAAGTGTTTCATTTGGAAACAAAAGTTTTCTTTAAACGTAGCAGGATGTCCGAAAACCAGTCTATGGACAACGTATGTTAACCTTTGCAAAGATTCCAGCTTAGCAACATAACGCGTTAATATTTGAACTTAGCCTTGTTTCCAGGAGAATTGCGTTATTAAATTCCTACCGTCTTGTAATGAAATTGAATGGACGTTTCCTTTCATTCATTATTAACGCCTCTGTGTTTAGTTGGAAAAGCTTTTATAGATAGGTGGTAAGTGTTTAAAGTGAGGCCACTCGCTCCGAAAGTTTCACAAGTCTCCACTGTTGTTTTGTCAGTCTTATGCCGCAGATTTGTGTTGCTCTATTTCCCGGTATCGATGTACACCTTCGTCGTGACGCCAGATGACTATAATCTGTCATTCAGTCTCTCAGGGAAGAAGGATTGAATGGATCAATGGATTGTGTATTGCCTTGGTTGGACCAATCACTGGAGAATAATTTAAGGGCGATATTGTTCAGTTGGTCGGATTTATCGCTTTGTGATAGATAGTTGGTCTATATGACGCAATTTCTCTCTCTCTCTCTCTCTCATCTCGTCGCCTCTCGTCTCTCTCTCTCTCTCCTCTCGTGCTAGGACAGGTTAGAGGTATGCTACGTACACAGTGTAATTATTGCCAAAAGTATTAAGAAAGAGCTTGCCCAGATAAACCTAAGCAGAAAAGATTCGTTAATTTTTTTCGGGTTGTATAAAGAATCTCGCCTCTGAAAAGCCACGTGTGGGCAAACAACTGGTTGCTGTTTGTCAGTCTTGTGCATTTTTTAGTCGACATAAGCATATGCATGTGTTAGCACCTCTGATATCACTCAGTGTTGTCAGAGCACTCATTGAGTGTATGATGTGACACCATTTACCATCTTCTACAGGAAAGAAAGTTCTCAGTTAATAAAACTTATTAGAAAGGAAGACAACGAATTTTTTTTATAGAAACATCGTTTTCTATGATAAAAACAAAGAATCCCTTCATCTATTGGATGTTTCCATTTTCATTCGGAGATCAAAGTCTTTCTCAGTCATATGCCGATCAATAGTCATCTTTCGGTAAGAATGACGAATCTTTCTGGGAATCAGGTCACATTACCTTGATGAGTTTTCCTCGGTTTGAACATAGATTTTTATTCCCGGATGTAGTTTAATTTATTTCTGTAATTCTCTGCCATTTTTTTTAGATGTTAATGGAATTACTTTAGGCACTTTTTCTGTAACAGATAGTTTATTATTTTAGCTCTGTATTTAATTTTGTAGCACTTTCTATCGTCTCATTGGTCATTCATCATCATCTCTTTTGTTAACCAAGTAATGTTATTGCTCCTAAATAGTAATCATAATGATTATTGTTGTAGTCCAGTTACCATTATTGTTTTTGGATGGCAAGCATAATGATCTATTCTTATTAATCCAGTGACTAAAATCTATTGTGCTAATCTAATTACTGTTATCGTTCTTGATCTCCAATCATTGTGATCTATTTTAAAATCTAGTCATAGTAATCTTATTTTAAAAACCAGTATTGTTGTATTCTTGAATA
>NC_061105.1:23520540-23551369 GCF_015104395.2 Macrobrachium nipponense | reverse complement strand
ATATGTGTGTGAGTGTGCGCGCGTGTGTGTGTGTGTACACATACGAGTGAAGGCTTTAAAGAAAATAAAAAGAATAGTGAAGAAATAAAATTATACGTGAAGAGGAAGGCATATTTTATCTTTAAGGTTTAATCCAGTTTTCACGGGAGAGGAAGTTAATTCTAGTGATGGGAATGCTGTTGGAATTAAAGGAATGCTGATAACATTTCTGGGGGTCGTGTGTGGGAGTAGGTCAAAAGACAAAATATCTTTTGTTTTTGTTTAGGCAGCTTTTATTATTGGCTAGAGGGAACAAGCTGCGAAAACTAGTGATTTTTATTTTATTGCTATTTTTGGGTTTTTCTGAACTACCAGTTTAGTTGTACTGTGATCGTGAATAACAATAGTAATACCTGCCCTTGTGAAGTTTAAGGATTTTCAGAGGATCTTGAGCAACATATCACGAATCTCACACTTTACAAAAGAAGGAAACAAAAAAATGTTGTTATTGTATCCTCAGTAACAAAGATAACTGGGCACTTCGAATGCCGTTATTGCCTTACAAAGAAAACCTCCCAGTGATATATATGATGTCGGTAGTAAATCTTTAATTTTCCATATCCAATTTTTTCAGTGGAGTGTTTTTTCTCTCTCCCAGAAGGAGGAAGTCACGATGGCTGTTAGAGATTTTGCTCAACAGTGAGGTCGGAGGGAGTTGTCTATCACCAAGATGGAGGTCACGATGTTTCTTCCTTCACTGTCAGGGACATGTAGTATTTCCTCCAATAAATCAAGAGGAAGTTGCACAGACAGGCTACAGTTCTTGCTGTCTTCATTGATTTTATTTCTTCCTAAGTGAGAGATTGCAGGGACGTTTCTCACCCAGATTGAGATTGAAGAATTTTCTCCCGAGACAGAGATTGCGGTGAACGTTCTCTCCCAGGTTGGAGTTGAACGATATTTTATATGATTTTTATTGCCTCGATTTATTTCACTCCCAAGATAGAATATGCAAGGATTAATTTGGAGTTTTCTCAGTCAAGGAAGAGGTGGAAATTCCTTCCAGTCAAAAGGGAGGTCTCAAGTGTTGCAATAAACGAGACCATTAACCGACCCTGAGGAATAATTATCTTGCGCATTGAAATTGGCCCAGAGCTGTTTCCGAAATTCATTTCAGACGTTTATCCCAAAGTATCCCTTTTCCTAATGACCTTGGCGTTTTCCTGGCGAATCTGTTCACTTATTATTAATATTAATATAATAATAGTAAATCCGTAATTCGGGAAAGTATCCTTTACTCAAGGTTAATTTATCCATTAGAATGTTGTTAATTAAGAATTGGAAACCTTCGTGGCATTAATATTAATGGGCATTGCAATCGGGAAAGGATAAGAGCTGGTTATTTTTTAGACTAATTAAGCAAATGGACTGAAAGGAGACAAAGAGAGAACACAATGAAAGCGGCGTTTGCTCTCCGGAGTTGCGAAATGACGCTTCATTTCGGAGGGGTTGCAAAGCCACTTGTGTCGGATAGAAATTAATTGAAAGGAAATAATTTTATTGATTAGAAATAGGAAGTGCTTTGAAATGAGGCTGGTATTTTATTTTGTTGAAGTGCTAAATGAATGGGTATGAGAAATAAGAGTCTATCCTCCGGGGATTCCATAAGGAATCTTTGGTCCTTGGAGTTGCCAGGGTCCTCTGGTTCTTCCTAGAGAAGCCCAAAGACCCTGTTTCATCAAATGGGCCTCCTTGCTGGCTTAAATGTGGAGCCCAGGGGCCCTGGTTATCCAAGGGACCTGCTCAAGGTGCTTCCTGAAGAAGGCTGGAAGAGACAGGGTGTCCTTTTTTTTTTTTTTTTTACCAGTGTTAGATGGGGATAGTATCTCTGAAAGATAATAATCTTTCATTTTTGTATGAATGTCATTTGGTGGTGTTACCTTTTCTAACAACACAATTGCATGCGTAATAATTATTTTGTGTGATCTTGTTTTCGCCAAAAAATTTATTATTATTATTATTATTATTATTATTATTATTATTATTATTATTATTATTATTATTATTATTATAATTATTATTATTTGGTAATAGTGACTCCAAGGTCCTCCTCTTGCTCTTCACTATTTATGTCATTCCCAAGCAGCATGTATAGAGAGAGAGAGAGAGAGAGAGAGAGAGAGAGAGTCAAAGACAAAGTCAAAGTCAAAAACCTTTATTCCATTATAAAATGGTTATTCTGCTACATTACAATATAAATTATTTACATAAAATTCACAATAATTGGATTGTAAAATTCTAGGATATATATACATTCAAGTAAAATTTAAGAAGTATTGCTTAGGTTTCCTTTTGAATAAATCAGAACTAACATCTATTCATTTTCTTAATTCCAAAGGTAGGTTATTCCAGCAAGCTGGGCCTCTTATTGCCATCGAGCGTGAACCCAAATCTGTTCGATAGCTGTCTACATATAGATTTTCATTCTGTCTTGTTAATGCATTCCTACAATTACCAACTGTAGGAAATGTGTATAGCCAGTTGGGATATTCTTTTCTCAAACTTTTACAAACAAAAACACAAACATCGTACATACACTTTTCTTTTAATTTTATCCACTTTAATTGCTGGAGGGTTGGGGTGATGTGATCGTGTTTTTTCACTCCAATAACGGCTACTCTACCTGCAAAGTTTTGGATTTTTTGAGCTTTTTCCATGTGCATATCATTAGTTACCCCCCATATCTTAATACAGTAGTTTATTACACTCAGGACCAGACTTTCCACAATCAAAGCTCGAGTAGTATCATCAAAGTAATCTTTTACTCTACTTAGATACATTAGAATGCCACTGACTTTTCTACTAAGCTCGTCAATGTGAGTAATGAATGTCATATACCTGTCCATGTGTAGACCTAGATTTTTCACATGTTGACTCATCTTTACTTTATCCACATTGCATTTTATTACAATGTCATCTGGAATTTTGCTAATATACTCTGAGCTACCCACAAACATGCACTGTGTTTTGGTGGCATTTAATAATAGCCCTTTTCTTAGAAAATATTTCTTAATTTTGAGCAATATTAGTTCAGTCCTTTTAATCAAGGCATCTAGATTTTCTATTTGATCAGCCAAAAGAACTTGGGTGTCATCAGCATATTGAATTAACAGGCAGTTTTCTATGTATTTAATCATATCATTAATGTAGATTAAAAACAGAAATGGGCCTAGGACAGATCCCTGTCGGACCCCAAATTCAACCTTTTCAATACAAGAATTTACGTCTTCTAATCTGACTACCTGACTCCTATCTCCCACGTAATCTCGAAACCAGAAAGTATCAATGTGATGTTCCTTAAGAGATTTACACATTTCATCATGGTTGACACTATCGAATGCCTTTGATAGGTCGCATAAAATTAATATGGAAACTTTTTTTCTATCAATATTTTTATAAATTTCATCTGTTAATTTCATCAAAGCTGTTTCTGTTGATGAACCTTTACGGAATCCGTGTTGAGTGTTAGAAATCAAATTATTTTTTTCTAGATGTTCCATTAACTGATTACACACAATCTTTTCCATTACCTTCGATAACACCGGAAGGACAGAAACAGGTCTGTAATTACCAGGGTCGTCCTTGTCTCCTTCCTTGTGAAGAGGGTTTACGAGGGGTTGTTTCCAAATAGAAGGGTATTTCCCAGTTACAATCGATGTATTTATAATAACCGTGATATAATATGCAATAACTATAAGGGAATCTTTTAGAAAGCTGGTAGGAATACCATCCGTCCCGTAAGTATTACTATTATTCAAGCTCTTAACTGTTAATATTATTGTTTCTACTGTAACTGGTTGAGGTCTAAATAATCTTATATTATTACCAAGATTAGTTTGAGTGGTTCTATCATCTCCATTTTCGTACTTTTGTAGAATTTCCTGCGTTTTACCATAAGTTATTTTTCCTACATTAGCAAAATATTGGTTAAATTGATCTGCTCTAGCTTTTGGGTTGTCGTATTCAATCTTTTTATGTGTTTTAGTAGATACAATATTATTCATAATTTTGATTGATGAGTTTTTTCATTTCCTTATACTCATTGTTCAGATTTTCATCATGTCTATTTTGTTTAAGCCTTTCTTGCATTTTGTCCCTTTCAATCATTCTGTTTTTGAGATCATCGTCTATCCAAGGCGCACTGGGTCTCCTTATTTCCATCGTGGTTATTGGGTCACATTTATCTAAGGCACTATTATATACTTCATTGAAAATTTCTGTTTGAATATCTGTGTCATCAGTATGCGTGATTGTATCTAAAATTAGTTTTAGGTATAGCAATGTATTGCACAACAAATCTGCAGAATAATATTTTAAACACCCAGAGGTTACTGTGACTGGTTTACGCTTTGGCTTCTTAATATCTATGATAAATGAAATATGTTCATGGTCAGCTACAATACTTGGGTTTACCTCCATGTTAATAACACTTTCCTGCTTGTTAGTTATTAAAACGTCTAGTAGTGTGGATGAGTTGGGGCTAACTCTATACCCTATCGGCTCCTTCTTGGCGATTTGGGCGTGGCCCATTCGTTGCCAGATGTACTTCTCTCGAATTTTTAAAGGCCTACCCTTCCCATTTACCCCTTTTAATCCGTGCGGCTGTCAAGGAGGTTTACCCTCCTTGGCGTTTGTTAATGTCTCATGGGAGCAATATACTTCTGTGGGTTCCCTGTTGCCTCGACACTCCTTCGAAAATATTTCCATTCTCCCAGGTCTCTGTTTTTCATATACGTTTAATTAAATATCTTTTAGGACCTTTCTTGTGATTATCACAAGCCACTGAATATATATATATATATATATATATATATATATATATATATATATATATATATATATATATATATATATATAGAGAGAGAGAGAGAGAGAGAGAGAGAGAGAGAGAGAGAGAGAGAGAGAGAGAGAGAGAGAGAGAGAGTTTGTCAAAAGAAATAAATTATTATTTGGGTCATGAATGTCATATAGTGATAATAATAGACAAGAATGACAAGACTATATTATAAAGATAATATTACTGCACGTTATAAATACTAAACTTTTAAGAAACAATTCGTTATATATATAAGTAAATTAATTTTGGGAACTGAAAAGAATATTTGCATTCAGAATGGTACCAGTCCAGCATGAAAGACAATTAAGCGACGACTACCTTTCCCAGTAGGGGGTTTAGTCCCGGCTGTTTGACCTCTTTATGCCCTAAGGTCAGCTTAACACCTGAGAGAAGAACTGGCAACGCTGGAAAATATTTTTGCCAAGTTTAAGAAAAAACGTGTTGTTTTTCTGTTGTTAAAAGCCAGAAAATCATGAGGGCTTTCAATAATCGGCAAAAATTAATTAGAAATCAAGTACATTTGCGTTGCATAACTTATGGTGCATTCAAATCCCTTACAACATGAGTGGGAATATATGATTTGGCATCGCCGGTGACCGCCGATGCCCTGCCCTTTTCGCCATCAAGGAACCGATAGGGTATAGTAGGTTTATTAATCATTTGATTTAATTTGGTGACTCTTATAATATTATGCATCTTTGCTGAACCTACCATCAAATCATCATTTAGATCACCTATTACATAAATTGATTTATTCTTTAAAGGAACCTCTCTCAGACATTCCAAAATATAGTTAAAAGTATCATTTGAAGCATACGGATGTCTATACAAGAAACCAATGATAACAGAAGGTAGCTTACGAGATTGTACAGAGCGCCAAACCTCTTCTACCCCCTCTACTCTTTGAACCTTAAGATTACAAATGTTAACAGAAAGATTATTTTTCACATAAATACAACAACCTCCACCTCTTCCTTTGTCACATCTAAATATTGTATAATTAGGAAATTCAACGAGTGAATCGACAACATTCCGGGTTAACCAAGTCTCAGTTAAACATAATATATCAATATTTCTATTTAAGAGCATTAATTCAATTTCACATATTTTACTAAGGAGAGACTTTACATTCAAATATTCTACACACAAAAGATCGTTTTTTGGAGTCACATGATTAGCTATCCCAGTACCAATGTCCGGGACGAACACTTCTTGTGTGATAACTGCCTCTTGATGGAAGAGGCGGGAAGTCATATTCCCACGTAGACGCTCGTGACCAGTAGTTGTCATGGGAGAGGTCATGGTAGTCATAAGGCTGAGCTGAGTGACCTCTATTTGCCGACTGCCTATTGGGTGGTCTCCAATGGTATTCCTTAGTTTGGTATTGCGCGGGTGATCCTTGGGGTTGGGGGTAGTTAGTTATTTTTTTATTGACAAGATATACAAAATATAAGTACAAACTTGTCCCAAAAAAGATACAATACAAAAAAAATTACAGAGTAGATAGCTATCTCTTCTTTTTCTGTAAGTACAAGGCCCATAATGACAAAAAAAATACAAACATCAAGTACACATTACATCAGCACATAATATCATATACACGAAAAAGTAAAGAAAAAAACATATCCACCTATAAACCTTGGCTTATTATTGTTAAGTCTCAAACACAACGCTATTATCATGGGAGTGGTAGGAGTGGGTATTCCATCTAAACCCCGTCCGAAATGGCCGCTTAGGCCTACCTAAACTTTGTGTCGACGGCTTCTTGGCGGCTTCCAATTGTCTTCTCCTAATGTGGGGCAGGAACGGTCGAGTAATTATACCGGCAGCCCACGGATGACCTCCCATCACTGTATTCAGCTTTTTCTCTGGTACCTCTGCTACAAATGATTGGCCTCGGTTAGAATGTCCAAGGTGCCGTACTTTCACTTCTTATTGTGAGAGCCCTCGGAAAATTAACTCATCAACCACATTCTTAATAGATGCATTGCTGCTGACACCTCCGATGTATATTCTACTGACCTTTGGGGTTGTACTACGATGTTGTCTTCAGAAATTTGCTCTTGCCGTGCTTTTCCATTTTTCTTTTTCTTGACCGGTGGTATGACACTTCGTTGGTCCGTAGGGACTGCTTCCTCCTCCTCCTCCCTTTCTTCCTCCTGGCCTTCGTTCTCATCTTCACTTTCTTCCTGGTGTAAACAAGTGTTGTGGATAGGGGGTAGTGTGGGGAAGGGCGGTGGGTTAGGGAGTGGCTGGCTGTCCACCTGCACTGTTTCCTTCGTAAGTAAGCCTGGGTTCCTTATCAAAGGAGACTGGGGGAGAGTTTGGCGCGATTCATTAACACTATTTTCTGAATATTTTGCCATTGATTGTTCGAGCTTATAGACTCTTTCTTGAAGTAATGATACTGTTTGAACTAGTTCTGCCACAATCAAACTATTATCATCCAAGTTAAGTGCACTTTGCTCATTGAAAATTTCATATAGTTCTTTATTTCTAGTTGAATTAATTATGCACGTGCTAAGAGTTATAATATCGCTCACAATTTTATGTTTCACTAGTCGTTTCACTGGTGTTTTGTTTTTATAATTCGAAAATACACATATTTCTATTATCAGGAGGTCTCTCAAGGATATTAATAAGTCCTGACGACCTTTATCAAGCACTTCTTTGATATCGTGTGTAGAGTACTGGCATATCTTTTTCAAAGATTTAAGAAAAACTTGTGGGTACACGTCTTGGTTAATTGTTTCCAAGATCCCTAGGTTTTCTATTTCCTGGATAGGCTGTGACAAAGCTTCCTGGTTGTCTAAGCCACTGGCAGCCATCTCTACACAATATTTCACGGAGCAGGAAAACACACGTCCGCACTCCAGCTCGGTCAGTATTGAGAGAGAGAGAGAGAGAGAGTGAGTGTGAGAGGGGGGGAGGGGGGGACTAGGATGAGTGCTTTCTTCAACAGCTACACTTCTCTTAGTTTAAAAAGCTTTGTAATATAACTGATTACCGGAATAACTTTCCATTCATTTTCATAGTCACGTAGCAGCAATACCAATTATAAGTTGTGGCTAATGTCTTAACGTGTAATGAAAATTGAGTAACTGTATTAGTATTATTATTACTATTATTAAAAATGTCTGTTATAACAACTTTCGCAGTACAGTCTTACATACCCATAGTACTTTCGTGATACACTGACCTCCTTCTTAAGAGAGGCAGTCAGCTGTGTTTTGGAGACGCCTGCTTCCTCTTGAGTAAGAACAGCTGGTTCCTTCCTTCCTTCCCCTCGCTCCTAAGAAAGACGCCGCCTGATAAATCTTCGTAAGACCCGTCCATTAAAAGGTTTATTTTACGAAGTTCCCGCACAACGATGCGTAATCGCGTTACCTTAATGAAATATTTTTTACATGTGACATCTAATTAAGAAAAATATGTATTTTTTTATTTGGGTAATTTATTTCGAAACTAATTATGGAAATCTATCTCTGGAACCATTTTCTAATCTTATTCTAGAAAATTAAAGTCCATAATATTAACCTTTTTCGAGTGGTGATAATCTTTTTCATTATAAGGTTCTTATAATTTTATACAAAGGACATCACTTAGTTATGCAGAAATCGGAAAAATAAGTGACATATATATCCATTCCCTTCTGGGCTGTTAAATAAGCGAGAAGCAGCCTCTAGTAATAGGCGATTTTGGTGCTCCCTTGCGTGTTATTTTTGTATTATAGGTTTCATTCATTCACACACAGCTTTCTCTATAAAAGCTTCATTTTGTCCGGAAACGAGTCTATGGCCAGGGTAAGTTTGCCTTTGCAAAGATTTACAGTTATCTACATAAGGAGTTAATATTTGAATGATCGGTCTTCTTTGTAAAACGTGTCCGAAATATAGCATTTGAAACTTAATATTATTTCCAAGAGAATTGCTGTATTAAATTCTTGCTGTTTTCGAGTGTGAAATTGATTGGATGTTCTCTTTCATTCATGATTAAAGCCTCTGTATTGAGGTTAAGTGTTTATAGATAGATGGTAAGTGTTTATAGGTACCACACTATCTTCCAAATAGTTTGACAAGTGTCCACTTTGGTTTTGTCATCCTCTGCCCGACGACAGGGCCCATTAGTGCCCCCTGTCTGAGGACTATTGTGTAGCTGTGTATCCTGGTGTCGACGAACACTTTCGACGTGACGCCAGATGACTATAATCTCTCAATCAGTCACTCAGGAAAGGGGGAGTAAATGGATCAAAGGATTGTGTATTCTCTTGATTGGGCCAATCGCTGGAGAATAATTTTAGTGTTAATTGTTCAGTGTGCCGGGTTGGTCGCTTTCAGTGATAATTGGTCGATATGCTTTATTCCACATCTGTCTGGAAATGACATGAAATACTTTTATCATTGTCATCTGAAAAGGGTTTTCGTTCTTTTAACAAAGCCAAAGGAGGATGCTGTCCAGCTTTCCTATTATCTTTCTTCTTGCTTTCTTTCTTCCATGTACGATAAGCAAAAATGTCCATCTGTTTTTGTTTTTGAATTACTTGGAAAAACGTAGTACACCCCATGCATACGTATTGGTTACCGTATAATGAACGCTGTCAGTTACAATACGCATTATCAAGGCTTCTGTTGTTATTGATGACTAAGGCTTATGCCTCGGATGCTTCCCTGTCCGATACAAACTTAAGAGGAAAGTTTTCCTATTATTCCTGATGTTCCCGGAAGTTGCCTCGTGTATGAGCGCCTGTGTCGGGAATGCTGATGGAGGAAATGACGTGATGAGTGTACCAATATTGGTATTCTTGGAAACGGAAAACAAAGATTCCATTCATCTTCCGTATTCATGCGAAAAAAATAGAAAAAAAAAGGTGAAACTTCCCAGTTGACGTAATTAGGAAGATGCGTTCTTAAAAAGGCTGAAATACACTGCAGATTTTATCAGAAAGAAATCAACGTTTTTGTTGCCGTCTGTCTGTATAAAATAAAATTCGAGTAATCAGTTAAAAAAAACGGGAACAATTTTTAAAAAATCATTGATCTGCATTTGAATTGTTCTAAATGTTGAGCAGCATGTGTAGATGCGCTTCTTCTCAAAGCATCCGAGAGTAATTTGATAACCTTTTCCGAAAAATAATTGTTGGAGTTTTGGATGTTTTAATGAAAAAATTAATAAATGAATTTTAAAAATTGAAAATTAAAAAATGAGATCACAATCCGTAGACCTTGAAAAGGTGACTTGTCATTCGTCAGATTCAGATGTTCTATTTTTTTTTTATTGTATGCGCTGCAAAGCATACGATATAAATATACGTATTCTATGCTCAACAAAGACATTTTTTAGGACATGAACGTTATATAAAAAGGATCTCTCGGTATTACTTGATATTCTTCGCTACAAAATGTGCAAAAAATAAAAGCGCATTCTCTGGTTCACAAAATCCATAAGGCTGCAATGTTTCGATAATAAAAAAGAAGTTGATGCAGGCTGTTTTTCTAGTCACGGTTTCCTCCTGCTGTTCCCGTTTTCCGTTGACATAAACAGAAGACATGATTGGGGGACGTTCTTTTGCTTTCACGACCCACCTGTTGATGCGCTGGTTTGGTCAGATCTGTTGCGACAAAGACTGTACGGGAGCCTTCAACGTGGTTGGCCTTGAAGAAACAACACAGCTGAAATATAATGAGAGAAGATCATTGCTCAGATTTAAAGAGCTTTTAACTTTCAGTTTATTAGATACGCGCGCGCGCGCACACACGTATACATAATGTATGTCTGTATATTATAGTTTATTTTCTAGCATAAAAACAAACCCTTCGGGGAATTCTTATTATATAGTAAACTCTGTTACTATGCGAAAATATAGTAGTATAGTTCACTATGTAATTGTGGATTTTTATTACGCAAATTGTTTTTCACGAGGTTTTGAATTTCTTAGCATTATCAGTATCATTTATTCTCGATGTTTATGATTATCCCGAGAAAAGTCTTTTGCTCTGAGAGAAGTATGTGAGAAGTAAATCGCAATCGGCTTTTGTACGGGAATCTCGTGAAGAAAAAGAAAACATGTATTTGTCTGATAAAAATATATTCAACATCATCCACACTGACATATACGGGAAAGGAGGACTCCTTCTCTTACGTGAACACTAGGAACTGTTGAAAATAATAAGTGAAAAATAATAAGGAGTGATTTTCAGTTCGTGAATTGTTTGATTTTGGTCTGCGGGAATGACTGCATCCAGTTCCAGTGATCATTTCAAAATAAAGAGAATTCCGCACATGTGACGAAATTCAGGCAGACTATCCTGTGGTGTGGAAAGTCAAAGCAGACTTCCATTATGTTTTAAGAGATTTGAATTCTGGGCATTAGGACATGGTGATTTAACTTCCCCCTTTCTTCACTACCTCACATGGTACACTGTAGGCATTAATTACTAGTGTTTGCAGCGCCCCTTCGTCCACTGGCTGCAGCCACTTGTGGCCTTTTGCTGTACCTCCTTGACCCTTTGCTTCTTTAGTTGGTGCCATAAAGCCTCTTTTAACTCTTTCATTTTAGTGCAGCTGTGGGGTCTTCTCCCAGTTTCCCCTCGAGAACCTTGCACATCAAAATGTTCCGGATTTCTTAATCTTGCTGTCCAACCACTCTGACTCCTATTGTCCATTATGAAAAGAGCTGAATGGCCGAAAGTGCCCCAAAATTTCATGATCTCAATTCCATCACTTCCAAATCTACAGCTTTGTATCATGTGTACTTCCCTCTGCTGTAAAATAGGGTTAAAGAGTAATGCCACAAAAAGGACTCCACTTTATTGTGAAATACTGCCCACTCTACAATTAGCTTCCGTGTCTGTCTCTCTTCACTTCTCTTATGGTGAAGTGTCAGAAGTGTCATTTCGGATGATCATTTGTTATGTAGGAAGTCTCCCGAGACTGAAGTCTCCAGAATCTGTATAAATGAAGCTTGGAAGCAGTGATAGAAGAAAATAACTGTAGCCTGAGTCTTATTCATTAGAAATGTGTTGTGATTACCAAGGAACAATAAAGTTAAAACAATTCTTGTTTATAATATATATATATATATATATATTATATATATATATACATACATATATATATATATATATATATATTATATATATATATATATATATTACCTGCATATGAAATAACGATAATAATTAAAATTCGGGTGCAACGGACTTTGTTGCGAACAGATTGGAATGTTCAACAGCACAGTTACGAATGTTATGGAAAAGCTTCGAGATATCAGTGAATACTCTGGGTAGTTGAACGAGACAAAGAATACGTAAGCATAATACAAGCAAGGATGCGGGTGTGTAAGTTGACCTGGTTGGTTGAAATTCATGCGATTGTTACAGCAGAAGAATGCAGTCGTGTGTGTGTTCCTGCGCTGAACATGGTGTGTTCATGGACTCCTCTCGAACAACTTTGTGTTTTTGTGTGTGTGAACACCATAGCTTCTCAAAGTGGTAACATAAGGTGCCGCAGGCGAAAAGTGGCTAGTATTCTAGGAAGATAGATTACACGAAGTGAAACGAGGTCCGGAAAGAAGGGCAGAAGATCTGTCAGAGGTAAAAGACTTTGTTAAAACGGTAGAACATTTGCACGTGCCTTGAGAGAAGCCGAAGTGTTGTGAAAAAGTGAAAAACACGTTTTCATCTTACATTTTCATTTTATGTGCAACCATTTTCAATTTTATTTCCGATAATTGTAGTTTCTTTTATTGATGGATTCGAATGTCACTACATAAGATGAATTCTCTGGCTGACCCTTTAACTTTTGGTTTTTGGGGAAATAGAAATAGTGATTGAACGGATGTGTCTTTATATAGAGGTATTGTGTGACACTTTTGAGATAGTCATTTTGGGGAGAGATTGTATGTCATGATTTTGTGATTTCCAGTCCATTTTCATGTTAGTTCTTTTGGGGAAATGACTGCCTTTTGGTTTTAGCCTCGATCAAGTAACTCGATTTAGCTGCAGAGTTGCCAGTTTGTGTTGAACGCCGACGAAATTATTATAAACTAAAAAAATCCCCTTCGGTTAATATACATAAATGAAAATATTGATTCCGAATTTGAGCGAATTAGATATTAAAGGACATTTGTAGTTTTATGCGTATATATGACAGTGATGTGATAAGACTCATATATATATATACATATATATATATATATTATATATATATATATAGATAATTAATATTATTATATTTAATTATAGAAGGCAGGAGGAGGGGCGAGGAACATATACACATCCATTTGATACATTTATTGCCAACGCGTTTCTTGACCCATGGTCACATCATCAGAACATCTATATAAAAAGGAGCATCCGAGCACATAATTAAAAGAAACATATATAAAGCATAAGAAAACTTAAAATGGAAACTAAGTTAAACTTAAATACTGAATCACACTTAAATACATTTACACATTAAAAACCCAGAAAGCTTAAAATGATCCTTAAAAAACTAAACTCAATAAAAGAAGATATAAAGGTAAAAACGAACTTAAAATGAAGAGCAAGGCGCACCTCTCAAAATGACAGAGACAAACACTAAAAGAATACACAAGAACAGAAAAAGAAGGCGGACAAATATAAACAAACAAGCCAGTTATGCTATGAACAGGGGAACAGCCGATGATTGGCAATTTAACGTAGGTACAATTCTTTTTATTAGCAGACTTTCCAAGAGAAGCAGTTCTCCAGGTTCCTTGACTTGGCCAATTATTTTGAAGTTGTCATATTTGCTCGATGTCTTGCAACTTCTAGCGTGCGATCTTATATTGGAAAGTTCAGGATTAGACAATCTGCAGCCCGTACGATAACTCATGCCCATGTGAGAATCGGCCCTGACCTTGAGGAGACGCCGAGTCGAACCAACGTAATTCCCGAAACTACATCCGGGGCACTAGTACTCATATACGACGCCCGACGTCATCAAAGGACAGAGCCGATCCTTGAAGGGAAACAAAGAGCCAATAGTTTTAGGATTTTTTGGAATTAGTATGATATTTAGAGCACCAATATGTTTTTCAATGATTTTAGCACACTGCTTGGCAAAGTTTTGATTGGTGGGTAAAAAACAAAAAGCTTACATTATAGTAAGTTTAGGTACGTTACATTTAGGTATTAAGGGTGCAAGTATTTTTATCAAGAACTTTCTTAATAACCTTAAGTACTAGATGGGCAGGGAAACAGTTGTTACGGAAGTACTGCTTAAGGAAGAGAATTTCAGAATGAAAAGAGAGCTAATTAGAAGTTAGAGATAGAGCCCGATGTACCAAGGTATGCACAGAATTAATTTTAAAATTAATAAAACAAGAACTATAAAAATTGGAGCCGAGTCCGGTGAATGTCCATTTCCTAAAAATGGTCGTGTTAAAATGATCATTGTCCTTAGTAACTAAAACATCAAGGAAAGCCAACTTACCTTCTTGTTCTTTTTCAATAGTAAAATTAATATTATTATGGAAGTTGTTGGCTAGGTTTAGGAATCTGTCAGCATCATATTCATTTTTCAATAGAACGAATGTGTCGTCTATATACCTGGCTTAAAATAAGGGACAGAAGGACAAGGGGCACTCCTCCATTACTTGCTCCTCCAGGGAACACGTGAAAATGTTGGCAAAGGTAGGGCCGAAGGGAGACCCCATCGCCATCCCATCAATCTGTTTAAAAAGCTGGTTACTAAAAACAAAGGCCGTGTCCAGCACGGCTAATTCTAAAAGTGTTTTAAAAGATTCATAATTAAAATTACAATATATAAAGTCAGGTGTAGGGAACAATGTGGTTAAAATAAGATCAATGGTCTCCCTCACAGGAACGTTAGTAAAGAGGGATTCTACATCTAAACTGACCAAATACAAACCTGAGTCTTGTGAGAGGATCTTAGTTTTAAAGTCTTCAGAGTTTCTTAGGGTATATTCATTCTGGGTCAACGGCTCCAATAAAGGTACCAGAAACTTAGCGAGCTTGTAGTTGGGCGTATTGTAGGATGCTAGGATAGGCCGGAGGGGAACCCCTTGTTTGTGGATCTTAGGCAGGCCGTACAGGATACCAAGGAGGAACCGCTGGAAAAAAGATCATCATATGTTTTCTCATTAATTATTCCTTCAGTTTTGAGAGACCGTAAAAATCTATTGATCCTGTCTTCTATCCGGTAAATTTCTTGATAGTTGGGTTGTCCAATTTTAGTGAATTTGGTGGGATCATCGAGTATCGTGTTCATTTTATTTAAATAGTCAGTTTTATCTAAAATAACTACCCCTCTTCCCTTATCAGGTCTAACAACTATGATGTCTTCACGTTTTGATATATTCTTGAGTAGTTCGTAATCCTCCTTCCTGAAAAAGGGAGCCCAGTTAGTTTTTAATTTGGCAAACGTATTATGAAAGACTACCATTAGTTCATTTTGTAGGCGTGAGATATCTTTACATAGATCGAGTCTTTTAATACGTTGGAATATTATTTCCAAAGGTAGAAAGAATTGACAAAAATTGGGGGTATAATTAGGTAAGCAGAAGTCTAACCCGAATGAGAGGAGAAATTTTTCCCTTTTAGAAAGTACATATTGTGAGAAATTAAAAACGGTATCATAGTGATTATGGAATTTAGGAAGCAAGACACCTAAATTGGCCAATTTTTTGGCATGTCTGTTTTGTATGCCATTTAAAAAACTCTGAATACTTTGGTTAAAAAGACGGATAAAAATGAACCTATCAATGATGGAAAGTGTGTCTAGTACCTCAGACCTAATGAGTGAATAATATTTGCACAATCTATCGTGTTCCCTCTGTTTACAACCAGTTTCATAACTAAGAAGATATTTAGTGGTATCGTCGTAAAAGAAAGAATGGTATAAGGCTGTCTTGTACACTTTAAATCTGACAAAATTCGGAACGATGTTGTTAATTGTGCAGTACCGGAGAAAATCCAAGTCCAGTTGTTTTTTCTTTTCTTCTACATACTTTCTTCCACTGTCGGCACTTCCGTAGGTGGTCCCGTCCATAGCGAGATATAATTAACTGTTGAAATGTGGTCTGTCCGCCAGATCGAAGTTTGAAGATGAATAGGAAAGCATGAAAAAGGTGCTTCACATCCATAGCGTAGTAGAGCGAAGATGTCACAGATGGGAACGCCAATCATAATCCACACATCAAATTGTACTATAGTAGGCAGGAGAAGGGCGCAGGAACATATACACATCCATTTGATACATTTATTGCCAACGCGTTTCTTGACCCATGGTCACATCATCAGGACATCTATATAAAAAGGAGCATCCGAGCACATAATTAAAAGAAACATATATAAAGCATAAGAAAACTTAAAATGGAAAATAAGTTAAACTTAAACACTGAATCACACTTAATACATTTACACATTAAAAACCAAGAAAGCCTAAAATGATCCTTAAAAAACTAAACTCAATAAAAGAAAATATGAAGGTAAAAACGAACTTAAAATGAAGAGCAAGGCGCACCTCTCAAAATGACAGAGACAAACACACTAAAAGAATACACAAGAACAGAAAAAGAAGGCGGACAAATATACACAAACAAGCCAGTTATGCTATGAACAGGGGAACAGCCGATGATTGGCAATTTAACGTAGGTACAATTCTTTTTATTAGCAGACTTTCCAAGAGAAGCAGTTCTCCAGGTTCCTTGACTTGGCCAATTATTTTGAAGTTGTCATATTTGCTCGATGTCTTGCAACTTCTAGCGTGCGATCTTATATTGGAAAGTTCAGGATTAGACAATCTGCAGCCCGTACGATAACTCACGCCCATGTGAGAATCGGCCTTGACCTTGAGGAGACGCCGAGTCGAACCAACGTAATTCCCGGAACTACATCCGGGGCACTAGTACTCATATACGACGCCCGACATCATCAAAGGACAGAGCCGATCCTTGAAGGGAAACAAAGAGCCAATAGTTTTAGGATTTTTTGGAATTAGTATGATATTTAGAGCACCAATATGTTTTTCAATAATTTTAGCACACTGCTTGGCAAAGTTTTGATTGGTGGGTAAAAAACAAAAGCTTGCATATATAGTAGGACATACTTCGCTAGATTATCGCTTAAACATCCTAACTGAATAAAAGTCAACGACTTTGTGTAGTTGTAACCAAAGCTTCGAACGACTTTCCAGCATTATTTGCAAATCGTTCTCACTTTCTATCGGGTGTTTGTTTATAACATGTTTTACAGCCATGTAGAATAGATGCAGCGTTATAGTAATAGGAACTTAGCTTTGTCCAATGAAGTCTCTCTTTATTGCACACACGCAAGCACACACGACTCCCATAACACACACGCAGAGAGGTCCATTTCAATAACCTCGTTTTGTGGAAGTCTGAGAAGGAATTAATCTCGGCCACAGCCTTTCCATTTCAGTAAGCTCATTCTATCTCCGAAGAGGCCGTAATAAACGCCCTATGCTGTATGAGATTGGGAGTGGGAGGGTCTGGGGGGTAGGGGGGGCATTTCCCTAGCTATGCCTAAGGCTTCCGAATTTGTATTTGGTTCGATGGCGCTGTTGTGAATTTCGGGGCGAATACTGAGGGAGAAAAGCAAGACTAATGTATTATATATATACATGTACATTATATATATATATGAATGTATGTATGTGTGTGTGCGCTTGCTTGCTTGCGTGTACTTATGTATGAATGTGTCATTAAGAGGAATCTCCTGACAAGCGTTGTCTCTAAAGAAAAACTAATATTGTCACATTTGTGCTCTAACTGCTGTGGTGATGATTATTCCCTTGTGCAGAAAACTTCCACGACTATAGTTGCATTATGTGCCTATACAGAAAGATAGAAGTCTCATCAGCACCTCGTCGAGCCCCCTTGAAACATTATAGGCCATTCACCTCTCTCTTGCACATACTTTTGTGCTTTGTGGCTATGAAGCTCCTTCTTTTCAGAAAGCTCTTTCACGTCAACTATTCCGTACTTTCTGGGTCTTCTTCGTCCTCCCTTCTAACACTTCTAAATTTAGAATTCTTTCCACCATCCTAATATCCTCTTTTCTTTCCACATGACAGACCATTTCAAAACACTGTGATCCTTCCTTTCACCTACACCTGCCTCTTCTCCAGTTCTTCTTCGCTTTACTTGTTCCAGTCTTTCACGCCACAAATTCTTCCTGAGCATCTCGATTCATTATTATTATTATTTTTTTTTTGCATGAACAATACGCTTTTCAAAAGGAGAGTTGGCTCAACAGTCCATTCGCGCATTCCTTCTTAATTTCAGAGGACAATAAAGTCCTTCGAGTCATCTTGTGTGACATCCCGCGAACAAACCTCTCCCATTCTGCCTCCATCCACATCAACCTTCGTGGTGTTATTTACCCTCATAACCTTACTCTTGCTCAGCTTTGTTTCATCTTTCTCTTACAAAAAAAAAAAAAACAAAAAAAAAAAAAAAAAAAAAAAGGAGTTCGAATAGCTCCCCCCAAAAAAAAAGAAAAAAAGAAAAAAAATTCATAGGAAGAGAAAGAGAAATTTGTGTGATGAAGAGCGAATCAGATTTCGTACAAAGCGAAAAACGTTCAGTCCCATTAATTTTGTGATTCAGATTAATTTTGGTGACGGATCTCGTTAATGGAGTCGTGATTACCACTGTTGGACTCTCCCGGATATTTCCTCGGGTAGAAAGAGAAATATTCCTTTCTATTTTCTCTTTTCAATTTTGAAAGCGGAGAGAGAGGAAAAGTAATTAGTGGTAAAGGCAGTGAACCATTTACTGTTAATGAATGATTTTGAATATCTATGTATCTACCTATCTGTCTATAATAATAAAGTAACATTTTTATACATACTATAGTAAGACAAAAATATTCCTTAATATTGACGTCAGTTTATTCAGGGAATAACTTACAGCTGGAAGAAATTTTGCGATAAGTCCATTTGCCCTAGCTAGGATTCGAATCTATGGATTTTTGTTTCATTTAGAAGCTGCAAAGTCTCACCAATGACTTTGTTACGCGAACTGGAGGAAGGTTGATTTCGATAGCAAGTATAGAACCTTATATCGACAACGATATATATATATATATATATATATATATATATATATATAATTGTATCTTTCCTGATAACGTCAGTATCAAATATCAAACCCAACAGGGCTTAGGTTCGAATCCTGCCGAGCCAGAAGCACGTTTCATATATACAGTTCCCTTTGGATGTAAGTTATTTTCAAGGGAAAGTGAATTCGATGTTTAAAGTATGTTAGGTCGCGGTGACTCGATAGTTACGCATTTTGTTCGCAATTAGCCTTGTTACTTTCTTTGTTTATTTTATTTTGTTTATTGGTTTCATTACAATCTTTTTTACACTACACACAGATAGTAATTGAATGTTTTTTTTAGCATAAGATGGAAGAGCACGTAAAAACGCAAAGGAAATAAATCATATAAAAAAATGTCAAGTTCCGTGGGATCAATGTGTACAAGAAGACCAGGCAGGACTGAGAGAGGGTCGGTTAATTATACTTCTTTTCGCTCTGATTTCCTATATTGCAGTAGAAGTCGTGAGCTGTCAAATCATCATGCTACCCTAACCCCTTAAAAGAAAATAAGATTAAAAGTAAATAAACTGAAAAATTAAATTCTTGTAGATGTAGAAATGTTATCGTAATCACAGTTATTTTTTTTAGGTAACTCATTATTAGCAGTCCACTTCAGTTCGCTTGAAATCTAAACCTGCTGATGAGTGTTCGGACGTTTGACTTCATCTTGAATGGGCGCGCTCTAATGTGGATGGATCTTTCCTGGATAAGTAAATTTCATACGAAGCCAATCCAAGATTTTCAGGATAATCTGTCCATACACCTGAGCATAAATCGAACATTGAAAAACTGCATATTGGAATAAAAATTCAACCAAACCTGTTCATTGCCACCGAAATCGCAACACATCTCCACCAAATTCCGATCGAACATCAGAATTCATTGCAATGTGCAGTCTCGCAGAATTTCATGAATCCATCGGACCTTAAAAGCGGCAGATGAACAGAGACATCTTGCACCGTCTCTGTCATCTCTTGTGGAGAGTTCCAGGCCGAGGAAGCTGACCAAGGAACGCAGTGGAGTCTGTTAGCGAAGGCTGAAGGACCTGGAATTAATGTATACATGAGAGGGATAGAGTTACTGTTCCTGGTTCCTCTCTGGAATGTTTATAATGGAACTTGTCTTGGTTTCCAGTTGTGGTTTTATCCACTAATTATTTTGGATGAAGAAGGTTCGGGATATATCCACTGATGAAATGTGACTTGCCGTATGTAACTGCAATAACCTCAGCTCCCTCTTAACTTTAGCCTGTTGACACTTCAACTTGTTCTGACTTGTCTCAAGTTGGTGGGGGCTGCATTATTTGGTTCCATCTGCTTTCAGATGTGTTCTCGGACTTGGTTCTTATCTCTTATGACGAGATTGAACCGATCAAATATAATTGTACTTTGAAATTAGAAGCTCATATTCGTTACGATATTCAGCAAAAGTGGGAAATTATACTTTTGCAAAAGATTGTGATCGTTAGTGTATTTTGAGATAAAATATTTGAGACTTACAAGCAGACGCAAAGGCTTGTGTAATCTTGTAGCCTCTCAAAACTGTAAAGATTTGATGAAAACTCTTCAACCTTATAGTAGGGCAAACATTTTTGAGGAAGATAAAAAACAAAACATACGAGCATTATCTCCTGGCTTCAAGCACAGCTCTCTCTCTCTCTCTCTCTCTCTCTTTATATTTTTTCCACCTGTATTCTTTCTCCGTATCATTCCTCTTTTTGCTCTTCCTATTTTCGTGCTTTCTCTTTCTCTCTCTCTCTCTCCCCACACGGTACACCGTTCGTCTTCCATATTCTTATCCAGTTACCTCCCTTCTTTTGTCTTCTTATTTTCCACATATCCTTTATACATCCTTATTAAAACGCTCCTTTAGAAAATAACCCAATATGAAGCCATTATTAGTAAGAGAGGAGCCTATTGCCATAAAATTTCGAAATTCTAGAACCATCTATAGGCGGATTTTATTGTTTCCATGGTCATTCATTCTTCATCAAATCTGCCATTTGCTGATGGAAAGTTGCTCCGAGTGCATTTTGTAGTGTTTCGCCTTAAGATTTCTTTGCTGCATCGTCTTTAACTCATTTTAACCTTTTATTTTCTTCAACCATCAGTTCATTGTACGTGGATCCTTGCATGTGTAATGTAAATTACGAATAATTGCAAATCAATGAATCGTTAGTTTGAGCTTTTAAAAGTCGCTCAACAACATCAAAGTGACGTCATCCACATTCTGCTGAGGTTTCAGCCTTCACTGTGAAAGTGTAATGCTTCCACTCTTGTTAGACTTGTGAATGTTTGTGTTTGAGAATTTTATGCAGAATAGATTTTCTTTCGTCCAGTGTCGCTGACGAATATCTCACTTTCTGTATTTTTGGCAGATATTGATTGGTTCCTTCATCTTCCTTTATTCTTTATTTTAGCAGAGATTTACTCGGCAACATCTCTTAACTGTTTTTCTTCTTGATCCGAACTATGGGTGATGTATCCTAAGGAAGGAAAGCTTGTTGACGTGATTTTTCCTTCTACTCAGTATCAGGAGTTGCTGGTCCAAGATGAAGGGACAAGAAAGAGGTCTTTGGAATTTTCTAGATAATTGTGCACATGTAGGACACACACACACACACACACACACACACACACACACACACACACACACACATATATATATATATATATATATATATATATATATATATATATATATATATATATATATATATATATGCCAGTATTTTTAGTTTGTTGCGTTGCTTCCTGGGTAACCGAGGTAGCGTACCTAGTTGTACTTTAGTAGATGTAGGAATTGCTGTACTTGGATAGATGCAGGAAGGCCAAGAAAAATGATTAAAACACACACTGCATGCATACATACATATAAACATAAGCGGGTACCACAGGAAAATGACAGACCGAGGTTCAGTATTAAGTGCTTTCTCGTGTTTATTCACGCATCTTCTGGGGCACAAATAAACGAGAGGAAGCCCTTGTTACTGAACTTTTGCCTCTCATTTTTGTAGTTCCTCGTTGGAGGAATAGTTTTCGCGCTTCGGCCAACGCGGAATCAGAGTAATTTATTTCTGGTGATAGAAATTCATTTCTCGATATAACGTGGTTCGGATCCCACAATAAGCTGTAGGTCCCATTGCTAGGTGACCAATTGGTTCCTACCCACGTAAAAATATCTAATCCTTCGGGCCAGCCCTAGGAGAGCTGTTAATCAGCTCAGTGGTCTGGTTAAACTAAGATATAATTAACTTTTGTTTTTTGTTATTTTCCTTTGGTGTTCGGTTATGTACTGAAGTCTTGTGCATCTATACTGTGACTTTATAAGCATATATAGTATAAAGTCGAAAGGGTAACAGGATTCGAAACTTGGAAGGTAACCACCTAAATCTAACAACAACCAACGGAAAGAGCCTAAGAACTGATTTGGAAAAGAACTGGTGTCCTTGAAGCTTATGCTTGATTGGCTAAGGGATTATTTAGCCAACTTAACTCTATGGAAGTAAGTGTGACTGTTAAACTTAAGAGAGAAGTAAAATGAAACAATTGACAACTTAATTTTTGTGTTACTTGTAGGGTAAGGTAATCTGAAAGGGTGAGTACGTAGTGTGAAAATGTGAAGAGGAATAGGAAGAGAGAAAAGTATGACTAACTGAATTGAGCTCATTTGAGATGGTTTGGTCATTTGGAGAGACTGGAAGGAGGTTGGTTTGGTTGGTGAAAAGGTTGTAGGATTCCTCTTAGGTGTTTGGAGGGAGGAGAGGAAGGATCAGGAGGTGATGCACAGGGGAGAGAGGGGGAGACACACACATATATCTATATACTATATATATATATATATATATATATATATATATATATATATATATATATATATATATATATACTGGGAAAACGATGACTATATTAGGATTTCTCTCTCTCTCTCTCTCTCTCTCTCTCTCTCTCTCTCTCTCTCTATCTGCGCTCTCGTCTCTCTCTCTCTCTGTGAAATTGACTCACCGTCCCACATTTCCTTAGAATTCTAAAGAGATCCGGTTCATATCAATAACAGGTCTTCAGCTTTGAGTGATATTAATACCCAAAGACTCGAAATATGTAAATTATGTTAATTATGCCAATTATAATCTCTCGAGCGTTTATATGCTTCCATTTCCAAAAAAACGTAACTTTTTTTATCAACTAATTGTTTTGATCTTAATTTAGCGTTATTATCTGATGTAGTAACAGGAAAATGACAGAATAAAGATTGTTTGTTGTGATCCGGATGACGTCATCAGTGGCGGTAACGATACATTTTGTTGGACTTACATACTTTGCGTTCTTTTGGATGTTTTGCGTAAGGTGTTCATTACGTCATGTGACCTGTGTTATGTTAGGTTACGGCCTCTCAAGTTCCGTATCTTTGTGTCACCCTAAAGTTTGACTTTTCCATTATTGCTTTGCTTTGCTTTGGAATTTTATCCCTGCCTCCATTTTCTTTCTTGAGAAGTATTTGTTCTGTTGGCTGTCGAGTCTGTTGCTTTCCACTGAGTTTCTCTCTCTCTCTCTCTCTCTCTCTCTTCTCATATACATATATATAATATAACTATTATACATCATTGAATCTAGTGTAATTAATTCAGAATCAAATATGGCGATACGTACTAAAACAAATGTTCACGGAAAAATGACAGCAAAGTCAGGATGCGTATTTTATTCAGAGAAATGAGACTTGAAGATTTGCTTCATCATCATAAGATTAGAATGAAGCGAGGATTCGCTTTCAAGCTTTATATCCCAAGTACAACTGTCATAAGTAAGTTCAACAATATTCATTTCATTTGCATGCATTTAATCAGTTTGACAACTGTCAACAAATTGACGGGTCTTGATTGAATATCAGCTCCATGTAAATGAGTTTCTGGTGACTGAAATGGAGAAGCTTCTATTCCTGGGGATGTTTGAGTCCTTAATCACACATTCCTTGACTGGTCCAGCTTCGTCCTCGTAGCATATTTAATGCGGGTAGTTAATTGCTTGCGATTAATGTTCAAAAGTACCTCATCAAGAGATAATGGAACATGCAAAATGATCAGAAGATAATAATTTTATTTTATCATAAGTCATATGAGTTAATAATTAGGGATTGAAATAAGTTAAACACATTGTGTATATATATATATATATATATATATATATATATATATATATATATATATATATATATATATATATATATATATATATTGGATCAAAACCTGGCAATACTATGAAGACTACTATATCAAGTCACCCCTAAAAACTTAAAAATAACATTGTAAGCATATATCCATAGGAGAATTTTATCAATCAAAAAGTGTAACACACAAAATCTCTAGGGATTAAAAGATATACAAACATACGTATAGGTCATATTCGCCCATTTCATTTACTGTGCATCTCACTTAATAACTTGCAAACCCTGAACTCGAAATAGAAAACGTGACAATGGCAAATCCTGAATCCGAAGCAGAAAACGTTAACTATCAACGTTCATCCGTTTATGACGAATGGTATTATAGAATATTGAAATGAAATCATTTATGAAGTTTCTTACAACTGCGATACTTTTATATTTGTTATTAATCATGTTTGGCTTTGTAGTTTTAAACTTTATTTTTTGAACTGGCGGGATAATGTAATAACTTACGTTCTGGTAAAATACCCTGTAATAGCTGGGCGTTATTCCACGTTCTGTATTAAGATAAGGATATGAAAGATGTGATAAGTTTGTGATCAATCTGATCAGTGAATAATAATAATAATAATAATAATAATAATAATAATAATAATAATAATAATAATAATAATAATAATAATAATAATAATAATAATAATAATAATAATAATAATAATAATAATAGTAATAATAATAACAAGAGTTAAATTCATATGGGGCAAGACTGCGTTTCCTCCAAATTGAGAAGTGAGGAAATTGCTCGTACATTTCATTTCTGCTTTCTACCTCCTTTTTCCTAAATGAGGAATCATACTCGAGTAACACTTAATTATCCTTTCGTCGTCTTGGAATGGGATTTGAGAATGCCGAGGAAACTGGAATTGGAAGACAAAGATGAAATATAGAAATTTGCATTGGTGAGGGGCAAATGATTCTTCCAGCTGCTGTTTAAAAGTGAATGTTATATGTGTTTGTATATGCATTTTCATTGTGGTGCTACACTTTTGAGAGATATATTCCCAAACAGTTATTTCAAATTAGTGACTGCTGCTGCTTGCGAATGTTGTCTTGTCCGGTGAGGTTTGTTGTCGTTTGGCAAACCTTGTTATTTAAAATATGATTGGAAAGATTTTGAAATAATTATTGAACGTTTCAGTAATAAATAGCGTAAGAGAAGCTCGGGAGCAGCGATTGTGTCTATTTATCATAGCCCTAATTTGACTGAATTATAGATTTTATAATATTCTGATTTATGAATTGACGATCCTTGTAGGAGGAAAAAAAAAAGAAACTAAAGCAAAAACAGTTATTGCATAATAAACACTTGTACTGAATGATTGGCCCGAATAACTGGACCGAAGAGTGAGTGAATAATTATGCTCAAACAAAAATGGTTCTGATTAATCCATCAGGAAAAAATTGATATGGCCAATTAAACGGACAAATTCCTCTCGAACGCTTCGTCATTACCTCGCCTTCTGTTGTTTATTTTATTTTTATTTTATTTATTTTATTTATTTATTTATTTATTTATTTTTTTTTTTGGGGGGGGGATGTATAGGAATGAATGCATGGCATTAGTGACGGGAGTTTTTGGGTTGACTATCAGTAAAGCAACCTGGCATCTTCGTCTCCTGGCCAGCCTTTGTCGAGTCTTCAAGCCTCCACGAAGCGGCGCCTCCTCCTCCTCCTCCTCCTCCCTTCTCTCGGATGGACACGTCAGGACACCTCTTCTCACATTTCCTTTTTAGAAACTTGCAATCTTGTGACTTCTCTGTTTGAGGACAGCTCCTTTCAGTCAGAATTCCAAGCTCTGGAACTCTCTCCCTCCTCCTGTTTTCTCCTGCAGTTAATAACCTAAGATCCTTTTTTCCGACAGGAGGATCTGGTGCTCCTTTGGGTCGAGTCCTTTTTGGGTTACTTGTCGTACTCGTACTGACCTCTAATAAGACGTGTCTTATTTTGACATCTGTTAAAGGGACTTCTTCGGTCCTTTAAGTTTAAAGAAAATAAAGTGCGAATGACAGACTCTCTCTCTCTCGAGAGAGAGAGAGAGACAGAGAGACAGAGAGAGAGAGAGACAGAGAGAGGTTGTTTTTTTTTCAATTAATTCTTGTTTTCTTTTCATCAGTGAGAGAAAACTGTGGAATTGTTTTTTTCTTCGGTTACGACTCGTGTGTGGGAAATGTGCGGACGCTAACACACGTTTATTTGTATTCATTTTGTATATTCATACAGTTTTTATTATTACGTCGGAATGCTGAAGGTGCATTAAGAACTTCAATTCCTAAAGAAACACTCAAGTGGTAAATTAAAAACATTTCTGAGTCCGAGAAGAACAAAATATTTTTAAATTTAAATAAAATTTACTTTCAATACCTTGACGTAGATGTCCCCTCCTAAAACCATCATAATCGCAGTCTACAGGTTTTTATTTACCTGTCATTATCTTAATACGCAGGATCGTCAGTTGTGTCAGCGAATCTTTTAATGAGGTGGTTAACTTTTTAAGTTCCGCCTCTGTGATATTTTCCCCCCCAAAAAAAACAAAATCTCTTGCTGCAGCTTGATGGGAAAGGGGCGGGGCTATTTGGCTGACTGCCGCCGGTTCAGCTCCGATTAGAATTGTTTCTTTGCTTTAGAAAGTTTCTGTTGACTTCCCGCCCCCCTCCCTCTCTCTCTCTCTCTCTCTCTCTCTCTCTCTCTCTCTCTCTCTCTCTCTCTGTGTGCTCATGGTGTTTTCCTAGTTTTCTCTCAAGAATCGAGTGTTGTGTTTTCTCTTGAATGACTCTCATTACTGATCACAAGATTCACAACTTGTGAATGGTAGTACATACCAGAGAAGCCAAGATTCAGGTTATTAGTTTGTTGGTGTAGAAATAAAAAAAAAAATGCAAAGGTTAACTGGGTCAAAGAGCGAGAAAAAGGAGTCGACGAAGAACTCAGGTTAAGCAGCCAAGAAAAGTCAGCGACTTGGATGGCTGGTGACTGATCAGTGAAACTTCATAGAAGTGTGTCGGCAACTTATCCCGCACTCTTCACGGACAAGTTGAATACAACTTAACGACTAACCGGAAGCCCCATCGTAATGCTTCATACGATTATTCGGCATTGGCCAAGGGACTGTTCTACACTCAAGGTCGTTGACTTGTTTTCAACATGTTGGTTGTCCATATGTGAGTAGTTCATGGCATGTTTAAGGACGCACCCTAAGGAATGAGGGAAAGAGGAGATACCAACAAAGGATTCGATGATTCTTACGACAAGTTAAGGAGAAAGGAAGAGAAGTCGGGATTAGAGTGCATCAAAAGTGATTTGTTCTCTCCAAGACCGTATTACCTTTGGAGGTGATGGACATTTTGCGTCTTTTCATTGTTTACCCATTTCCTTGTTACCTATCCGGGATCGAGAGCCTTTTAGATTTGTTTGATTTATTTTGTCTCGTTTCTCTCTTTGTTTGCGTATTTTCGGTTCATTATTCAGAGCACCTCGCATATGGTTGGGGGGATTTCAATCAGACTTGTTACACATCTATAGGTAGTACCTATCTATCTCTATGTCCATTAGTATATCCGTCAAACATACATTTGCACTATAACTCTTCTTATGCTCTTGAAGTCATTTTCTCTCGATTTGGTATCTGGGTAGATTACCGGGCACAGCTGCGTAGTTATGGTCAGTTTCTCAGTTTTTGGAGTCATGTAATCCTATGTTTGTAGTCAGGATAAGTCTCTTCGATAATGTAATGACAAAAAAGTATACCAAGTATTATTAATTTTGAAGTGTTTAACAAAAATAATTTTTCTTTCTTACTATGTTTTTGTTGTTCTTCTTTCCCACCGTTGTCTGATACACCTTTCCTTACAATATCAGGCATGATTTATTATTTGGCAAAAAGTTTTTTACGACCACATGCCCTTGCTGTCATCGACCACAGTTATTGGCGGTGGGCCTCGCCTTTGATTAAAAAGTCCACCTGCAAGGCAGCTGTTTCCACAGTTATTGGTGGTGGTCCTAGCCTTTTACTGAAAAGTAAGACTGCAAAGCAGCAGTTTCCACAGTTATTGGCGGTGGGCCTAGCCTTTTACTGAAAAGTAAGACTGCAAGGCAGCAGTTTCCACAGTTATTGGCGGTGGGCCTAGGCTTTTACTGAAAAGTAAGACTGCAAGGCAGCAGTTTCCAGTTATTGGCGGTGGGCCTAGGCTTTTACTAAAAAAGTAAGACTGCAGGGCAGCAGCTGTCCTTTTAGTCGCCTTTTACGAGACGCAGGACATGCTGTGGTAGTATTCTTACATCCCTACCACAGGGTGTTTCTTTCTTAATTTGTACGAGTTTTTCCATATTGGGTTCGGACCAAAATTGCTCTTCCATTGTGCGTCTAGAAAAATATTGCCAGTCCGGGATGTGAGACAGTCAGAATATTCCATTATTTTTCCCAATGGGGAGAAAATCCCTTAATGCAGAATGTGAATATTCAATGCAAAGGCCATATCGATATTTTTACTCGTGGAAGGATAAAAGAGCTTTCAGTTTTGGAAAGCTACAGGGTTTCCAAGACTTTTCAGCTGCGAAAATCGAACGGAGTTCTATGGATATTATTATTATTATTATTATTATTATTATTATTATTATTATTATTATTATTATTATTATTATTATTATTATTATTATTATCCAAAAAAAGGGAGAAGATGCTGGATCCAGAGGTAAAAAAAGGACAGTGGTTACTGCCATATTCAAACTTGAATCGTGGATGAGCATCGTTCCCCAACAGCAACAGAGTCATTTTCCCGCACAGAAAGCTCATCAGCATCGCATTGATCCACGCCACGTATACTGAGCCACTCACCTCATTTCTTAGCTTCATGGATTTGAGGGAACTCCTTTGTAGTACGACTTCCACTTGAGCCTGTTTGAAATACACATGTATAAGTTGCGCAGATGCATACATAAATATATGCTTTTACCCAACATATGTGAAACACAAACAATAAAACACATCTATAGATACTTAGATGGGTACAAATGGAAACATACGCAGTCGACAAACTTGCAGGAAATGTTCATTGTAGTGTAACCAACTGCAAAACCAAAGCAAAGGAAGCTTGGAGGCTTCTTTACAGAGTAAATATGAACACTTAAGAGAAATATGTAAAATTGTGCAAGTGTATTCGCTTTATAATGAAGTGGAAATGCAGGCGAATGGAAACTTAAGGAAATACGGAAACTGTAAACGCAGGTGGAAATCTTTCTTGACGGTGAAGTCACATAATATACGCTTAGAATAAGTCGACAAAAACATCTCAAGTCGTCCCTTGCTGGGTTGAAGCTCCTCTGTTTTTGCGTTTTTACAGAGCTCTCTCTCTCTCTCTCTCTCTGCGTTCTTCCTTCATTCTCTTGTTTTTCTTATCTTCCCCTTTCCCTTTTCTCTTCTTTCTACCCCTCCTTCTCGTCCTACTCCAAAAAATTTTTACGTTACCTCGTTTTAGGTCGGCCCCCCTCCCCCGTATCCTTGTTGCCCGCATCAAGATGTATAGATTGAATTCTGCGAGTCCAATTACTCTTCTTTATTGTATTGCTGTGGAAACATGTTCTTTTCCCATGACACCCCACCCCAACTCCTCCCCCCCCTCACCTCCCGCCCCCCCCCTCCCTCCCTCCCCCCACGCCTCCAGGGAGCCTTCGTTTGGTGACTCGACTTTCTGCGGAAAATTTTGAGTTTCTTTAGGTTTCAGTGTCTGCTGCTTCTACCAGCAGTCCTCTTGTTCAGCATCTTAATTATCGAATGTTTCTCAATTTTTCTTATTACAACAGTTAAATGATATTTTTTTATTAACAATTAGTTTTACTGTTTTAATATTATAATTTCCTAAAAAGATAATTTTAAAATCGCAGTTAGGAAATTGTTGGTGTTAGGTTCTAAAAGCCATTGTTCCTAAAATAAATCATGATTAGGAATCTGTCGGTATCAGAATGTAAAAACCATTGTTCGGTCAAAAACCTTAATTAGGAAACTGTTGGTATTAGGCTGTAAAAGCCATAGATAATTGAAAGGCCTAATTATGGGACTGTTAGTATAAGAAAAATCAAAAGTGGCTTTTGCGGTCTAATTCTAAGTTTCCTGATAAGGGTTTTGTAATCAACATTTTTTTTTATCAAAACATTACCACCATTGATTTATTACCAGTGCCTTTAGTTTTGGACACCAAAAGTTCCTTAGACACCGATATTTTCCAGAAAACCAACACTTTACACAAGTCGACCTCAGGATAGCGACAAGTTTGAATATCAACAGATGAAACCAAACTTTTACGCAACATTAGAGTTTCCTGGAAAACTGGAAAGAAGTGTCTTTTATTCTTCCCCAAACACCAGAGAAAGAGACCCTTTCTTAAGATCATTTGTTTAACTCGGGATGTATAAATTGGCTTCATTCATTTTGTTCGTCGTCAAGGGACTAGGTATGTGGGAGTTCAAGGATAATTGAATTTCCTTATTGGGAATATTTGTTGTTATTGTGGGTAGGGGGCGTTGGGGTTTATGCTATGAGAAGCTTGAGATGTCAAAATTATTAAAATTCTTACATTGCATTATCGAAACATTTGTTCATTGTAAGAAGGAAATCGGAAGACGTTTTCGTT
>NC_061105.1:23438040-23510540 GCF_015104395.2 Macrobrachium nipponense | reverse complement strand
AGTGAAATGGGACGCGAAAGTGGACAACAAGATGTCAAAATGGAAACAAAGAGGATCTCCTTAAGCACTTTATATGGAAACATGTCACAAACATACATCACCAAATTATCGCATATATGTCACAATCAGGTTGAGATCGGGTCATCGCCCATAAATGGAGAACAAACCTTTGGCAAATAAATGCTAGATAATCTTCCGAAAGACTGGTCGAAATTACCGATAAGTCACTGACTTGCATTTAACCTGTTTTGTGACGTCTGTGCGAATATATATATATATATATATATATATATATATATATATATATATATATATATATATATAGATATAGATAGATAGATAGATAGATAGATAGATAGATGGTGGTAAGATATGTGTGTGTGTGTGTGTGGCTGGCAATAACCGTCGTCTTGTTTTTGTATTATTGTGGAGGCACCTCTTAAGGGAAATGGCATAATTTTTCTAAAAATATGTTTAGCTTTATGTCATGCAAAACCTAATGTATGTATGCAATTAACTGACCAGATAGCAGACTCACCCTTATATACTATATTATTTGCCTTCTTAATATTTTCCGAAGTTATTTCGGATGTCTCGCAGAGGATTTTAAGATTCTTACCGAAACTCGACGATGATGTAAAACTTATAAGTTGTTAGAAGGTTGAGAACATTTTACTCTCTAAACTTTTTTCTCTCGTGAATTTTCTCGTGGTTTACCTTGGTTTTCTAGACAACGTTCTCGCTTTGATATTTATAGTTAATTTACTGTGTTCTTCACAATAGATCATTCAGAGAACCTTAATGGTATGTCTTAACCTTATACGAATACAAAGTTAAGTAGAAAAAAAATGATTAAGTATTATGATACTTTTTCGACTAATAAAAGGATTGCTCACATATACATAACCACACGTACGTACACGCACAGACATGATATTAGTATATATCAAGAAAGAATTAACTGTGGAAATTTTATTTTAATCAAGAATTTAGTTTTTACTTCCTCTTTTCACCTTCTGAAGAATGACAACAATTATCTACAGTAAATTAACTTTCTGCGAAATATTTTTAAAAAACTGTTGATGCAAGTTTTCAAGACTAAAGAACGGGATTATTAAGACAATATGCTTCTAAAACCAATCCCCTGTCAAGCGAATTTTTAAAACTCTCTGGTAACATATTTCCTGTTAATTATGCGGAGTGTACTGGAGTTATGTTTGCCTTTAAAATGCATCTCTCAAAGGTTTTTGTAAACACTCCAGATAGTCGATTTGTCTAATTGATTATTGGAGGTCCAGACCTGGCACTTCTTGATCCCATTGGGTTATTGGATTTGTGTTAGTCTTCTGAAATATGTCCCTTCTGAAAGACATTAACAATGCTTAGAATAATTCCAAATAATTTCAGGTAATCCAAGTGGTGTAAATAACTGAAAGAATACACACTACAGCGCTTTCTTGTGCCCTGCAAAGTTATTGGCGTCAAGGGCCCCATACACCGAACAATTGCCGTTATCAACACACACAGTATTCAGACAGTATGAACGATCTCCACACAGATTTCAGTCTGAACAAAGATTTTGTGTCGGGAAGACTTGGCGTCTTCTCTAGAAGAGAGGCGCGCGATAGCATTATATCGGCAGACAAACACAAACATTGAACGACCTGAGTATGACAAGACTTAAGTCGGAAGCCAGCAACCTGGTCTTGACAGTTCCCGCCGAGATCGTTCTGACATGAAACTCCGCCCACTTTTGCATTCAGACAAGCCCGTACACAATGCTTTTGCGAACGATACAGACAACCGTTCATACAATCGTTCAAAAAATCGTTTAGGCTTAAGTGCTATCCCGCTCTTAAATCAATTATATAGACGTCTTCAGCGTCTCCCCAAGAGTCGAGTGCTCTCTCTCTCTCTCTCTCTCTCTCTCTCTCTCTCTCTCTCTCTCTCTCAGAAAAACTTTGAGATTGTTTTAGACTTTCCGTGGAAAGTCTAAAGCATCTGAAGCTCTGGATTAGTGATCTACTTTGTTTTCTTGAAATTTCTACCGAATGGATGTATATCATAATAGCGTAATAGTTCTGCTAGAATTTGTAAGTCTCTGCACCAGGAAATGTTGACACACAAATATATATATATATATATATATAGTATATATATATATATATAGATATATATATATATATATATGTATAAATATATTTGCGTGTCAACATTTCCTGGTGCAGAGACTTACAAATTCTAGCAGAACTATTACGCTATTATGATATACATCCATTCGGTAGAAATTTCAAGAAAACAAAGTAGATCACTAATCCAGAGCTTCAGATGCTTTTCCTTAACAAATACACCTAATGTATCAGTTGGGATCCAGAGATAAATTTACAGTAATTAAAGGCTTTTTAAGATCTGCCAGGTGGAAGGGTGGAAGGTTATAACTGATATACTACTCTCGCGTTGAATAATGCCTATGGGTATTGTTTGTAGAGGGTTAGAGGCGTCCCTGGTGAGCCTTTTATGCAGGGGTAATAGGCGGCTAATTTCGTGTTAGTTTATTGGACAGGAGTCATCCACGATTCAGGAGTTTCAAAATACATCCTTTCTCGATAGTCACCCACTGCTATGTTGAAAGGCTTTGGATGTTTAGTATATATATATATATATTTTATATATATATATGATATATATATATATATATATATATATAGATATATATATCTATCTATATTTATATATATATATATATTAATATATATATATATATATATATCTATATCTAATATATATATATAATATATAATATATATATATATATATAGAGGAGAGAGAGAGAGAGAGAGAGAGAGAGAGAGAGAGAGAGAGAGATTGTATTAATCAGTCTAAACTTTCCCTTATCAACTGCCGCCTCTCGCTCACTGAAGCATTTTAAAACGATAAAATCTTCAATCACGGTTTCGAAAAAATATTTGGCATTGAAAAAGAGCGATTTACTGTAAAACTTTGAAAACATAGTGCTCTCTCTCTCTCTCTCTCTCTCTCTCTCTCTCTCTCTCTCTCTCTCTCTCTCTCATTTTACAACACTTCAGTTCTCCCAAGTTTTTTAGTGGGGATTGTAATTCTGTGTTATTTAGACTGAATGTTGTAGATACCAGTTAATTTATATTTACTACTTTTGGTTATTATCTGCTCTCTCTCTCTCTCTCTCTCTCTCTCTCTCTCTCTCTCTCTCTCTCTCTCTAACAGTTTAAACCACCCCTGGAAATTAATGACATAATTTAATCACAGTTTCCAAAGGGTTTTCATAATTTGGGACGGTTCCCTTTAAAGGGATATTCAGTGCTGCTGTGTATAGAATAAGGAAAATGAAGTTATACTAGTAAATTGATTGAACTCTCTCTCTCTCTCTCTCTCTCTCTCTCTCTCTCTCTCTCTCTCTCTCTCTCTCTTTCCAAAATGTTTCAAAAGACATGTGCATATCGATAGGATTTCTGCAGCTTCGGCGTAAATTTTGGTCTTTTAAGTATTAGTGGTAATCTTGTTAATATTCGAAATATGTCAATTGTGCTCATTACTGCAGCAGAGGGTTTATAAAAATGGATTGACAAACAACCCCGTAATGTTTTCTCGGTGATTTTTGTGGTTATGATTGTGGCGCCATTAATCATTGAGTGTTGTGATTTGTTGGGAAATAAGCAACTGCGGTTACGTCATGGCACGTCCGATAGATTTACGTCTGTTGCGTCTGGTCTGATACTTTACGTTAAGTGTAAATGATGTCTTTGTTTCATTATGCTTAGAACGGTTGTGTAGTTACTCTAATTCATTAAATGACTTTAATACCTCAGCTGAAATTGCACCACGTTATGTCCTTTTGCCTTATGTCTCATTCCCTGGCAAAAGGAACGTTCCTTTTTTTCAGTTGGTATGAAACGGAGAGAGAGAGAGAGATCAGTATAGTTTATTCAAGGAGTATTTAGTAATGTGAGAGAACACTGATTGTTTCAAAACAGATAAATTCAGAAAATAACCGTCAGAAGTGAGAGAGAGAGAGAGAGAGAGAGAGCACTTCTGTACATTAACATTTACGGAAATACTACATACAGCCAGTGCTCTTTGCTATGACACGCAACTATATTTTGTCTAGAATATGCACAAAATTGAAATATGGCAACTAGTAAGATTACTTACTAGTGTGTGTTTGTGTGTGTGTGTAGGTGTATGTACGTATTGCGTAATGATTACTGTAGCTTTGTGATGTTTAATACCTTAAATAAATTTCTAACTTGATGATATGCCATCAACTTCCCAAATCTTCAGCAAACAGTGTTTTAATATTGCGCTGACATATACTATGGTGTTGATGTTGAAACACGATATAAAGTAATTTTGGTTATATTATGTGAAAATCAAATTACCTTGAATTAATTTTGCAGGTTTTCCTCCTGTTACACCTTTCAAACCTTTTAGTGTCTATATCCATTTCAGCGCTGAATGGCCTTAATAGCCCCAGTGCTTGGCATGGATGCCAAAAGTCTAGAAATCAATCAGTCTTAAGGCCAACCTACACTAGTCAATTTTATTGACAATCCTCCCATTATTGTCAATAACATTAATAGTCTGAGGTCATGATTGAAGGGTCGTCAATGATATTGAAACAACCTCGTCAGTATTATTGACTCAAGTTTAACTATTGAGTAGTGTGGGGGTGAGATTGACAATAAATCTAAGTCTCAAGGGAGAGACGCCTTCTACCTCAGAAGTACAATAATTCATTCTTGTTTAGAGTAGGTCACATGAAGAAACCCTTTTACATTTTTCCTTCATTTCAGTGATATCAATATTGGTTAATAAAGTGTTTTTCTACACGTATTTCTTTCCAATAGTGTGATTATTGGGTAGTAAAATAACTTTTCACATTTTTTCATTTTTCATTTATATTGTTCCTAATAATGTAGTTATTGACTAGTTAGGGACCTTTTTTAATTATATTTTTTCACTCCATTATAATCGTTGACTAGTAAAGTAAGCGAAGAGGAAATGTTAATGTTTTTCTATCTTTATAAAAACTATATTGCTGATTGACGGAGGCGACATCGCACTTACAAATTTCAAGTCTTCAAATGCATTGCAGTGGCCAAGTAACGAAGAGTTACCGACAATCTTTGACTTACTGGAATACTCTTTCTCAAATGTGTTTCTTACTTTTCTATTAAGGGTTTCATTAAATTCAACGGTTCATCAAACCCTGATCCATCTAAGTGAAGAAACTGCCTAAAATCAGATGGCTCACTGAATCTCAGTTCATCCAAGAGGTTTTTATGTGTATATCAGTGTCTTTTTGAGCCATTCTTTCACCCCCTTCATGGGTATCTCCTCCTCTGTTCATTTCTCTTCAGTAATCTGCCCCTTATCATGGAGTAATTAAATAGCCCATTCTTGGAATAAAAGATTGTCGTCTTATTTATGATGTGGCCTAATGTTTCACTCTTTCCATACATTATTTAACAGACGGTCCACGATTGCCGATATCATTAGAATATTTGTCAGTCCTTTGCCTTGAATTATTTGGCAGCAATGTGATTATTTGGCAATACTATCGACCACAAGGTGTGAATTTTGTCTTTACTTGTGAAAACTTTCAAAGAACTTCTATTAACTGTGTTGGTAAAAATCAGCTATCAATTATGTTTAGATTGAATACCAGTGTCTATGCTGCGATATTAAGAATTACTATCAGTGTGTTTGCTGTCATATTTAGAGGTCATATCTGTTTTTATGTCAGCTGTTACATTTAGGCTGAATATTTTGGTGCCTATGATATTTGTTGCACAAAATATTGCATAATCCTTGGTGCTGGTGCTTTATGATAAACTAATTTGCATTTATGAGAGCTATGCTCAAATACAGGCATAATATTTCAATACCACATCAGACCAAACTGCAGCCATTTTCTGCCTGGAATGTCATTCCTTTGCTCGAGCGGTTTTATTATTATTATTATATATATATATATATATATATATATATATATATATATATATATATATATATATATGTGTGTGTGTGTGTGTGTGTGTGTGTGTGTGTGTATGTATGTGTATGTGTATGTTTTAACTACCCTTTTTCATTTGCGATCTGGAGACATGTTTCTTCTGTTAATGCACAAGTACCGTTGAGATCTTGTATTTTGACTCTCTCTCTCTCTCTCTCTCTCTCTCTCTCTCTTTTAGTCATTAAAATAAAAAAAACAATATTCTTCTTGGCAGCATCTTCATCTCGGACGAAGCATCTGCCGACTGTTCATCTTCTTTCCGGATTTGGATATTATGGAGCAGTTCATCCTTTCTCAGTTTCTGGATCCTCTGTTGAGTTTGATCCTGCTGCTTCTCTCAACGGAAGAAAGAAAGAGCGAACGAGGGAGAGACTTTGTTGGACTTAATGGCTTAATCGTAAAGCTACTCGTTAACTCTATGGAGTGTGTATATATATATATATATATATATATTATATATATATATATATATATATATATATGTATATGTATACGTATTTGCATGCATATATATTATGAAGGGGCTTCAACATCCAAGAATCAAAAGTGTTTGTGCTGCCAGAGAAGGTGAATGGTGCAGTCTGTGTGGGTATATGAAAAAGCTAGTTTTGCAGAATTAATCTGCACAATGTTAAACCATGAATCAACAGTCTTAGGTGTGATCGCAATCCGTGCTTTTCTTGGGGACCACCTCATGTTTAGGGAAACTTTATTAGTGTAATAAGAAAAAAATCACAATCATAAGTGAGGCTATTCAAGACAAGAAACAGACGAAGTTACAGATAATATATTATTTATATATATATATCATATATATATAATATATATATATATATATCTATATATATAAATATGATTATATATTATTATATATATAATATATAATATATATATATATATATTTTTTTTAAAAAAATATTATAATATATATATATATATTCGTGAATAAAAAGACAAACTTTACATAATGTAGTGTCAATATATTTAACCAAGGCCACAGGAAAAATAAAAGAAGTTCCGAGCGCTTTCGTGTAACTTCAACACATTTTCGAGGTACAATGCTAAAAACAGAGAACATCTAACAAAGTAAAGATAAAAGCTGAAGAAATTGAAACACAAGTATTCCAAGTCCGGTTAAAACCAGTACAGTAGATACAGAACAGCTCAGCGTTAACAACAAATGGGTCTAGTTTTTACATACCCTGGCTTACATTTATTAAGTCACCATAATGTTTAATAAAAACAGATTCAATATTTCTACGAGTTATAATATTACAATATAAAACAACTTTTGTCCCCCTCCCAATGAATCGTGTGATTAAAATTATTAATGTGTAAAAACAAAGCATTAGAAATTTGTCCAGTTCTCACAATATTTCTATGTTGTTTAATTCTGGTCTCCAATCCCTTCCCAGATCGTCCGATATCAAAACACTTGCAAAAACTTGGAACCCTCCGAAGAGATAATTGTATGGTAAAACAAGCACATTATCATTGTTAAATCATTGTTAAACGCCATTCTTGAGTTACAGAATAAATGTTTTTTGTTCTTTTTATAAAGCACATTCTGCAAAATATTTAGCGTTTTAATTTTTCCGATATGTTAAAAATATTTTCAAACTCTTCCTGAAGAAATTCTGGGCTGCAGATACGTAAGACCTTGGCTAAATGTATTGTCACGCGCTATTTAGTGACATATAAGCATAATGTAGTGTGAATTATCTGTGATCGAGTTAATGAAAGTTCACCTTCAATTACGCGATCCTGTCGTCTCTGCTACAAATACCCCCCCCCCCTTCCCCCTTCCCCGCCGCCTCTTGCCACTCCACCATCCACTTCATTTTCATTATTTTGTGTGAAAAATTCTTTGCCTTGTAAAATCTAGGACTTCATGAACAGAGGGAAAAATAATTTTTTTATAATTCTGGATAAATGTGGTTGAGGACTACAAAGGCCGAATTTGGTTATCAGGTGAAATCGTGGAACCTGCTTCCAAAAGATGTCCAAGTTTATTGCAGATTTCAAGTTCTCCCTCTTATTTCCCCTTTCTGATCCTTGGGAGACAACGAAGCATTTTTCGTAATAAAAGCATCTCGCAGTAAACAGCCGTTGGTTCTACACCGGTGAAACATCTTGAGAAAAATAGATAAACCTTTTCCATCAAGGTGATTCCGAGAGGATTATTGTTATCAGCTGGTAAAATGATCCAGTTACAAGCGGATTAATTTAGTGATTAATGATTAAGTAGAGAAGAGTTGGTGGTGAAAAAGAACGTGTTTTCCGAAGAGATCTTTTGATTCATAGTTGACGCTACTGCCATGAAAAGAGAGATAATGAACCAAATAAATTACAGCTTTATATATATATTTTGAAGATAACAGTATATCATTTAATTTTCATTTGATTTTCATGCGACTTCTTTAAAAAAAGAAAAATTTCTTTAGTAGTATATAGCCTTCATTGCTTTACCTTCAGGCGGCTTTTCGCTCAAACTACCAACTTCGCTGGTTTTTTTTTTCTGTTATTCTATGCATAATTTATGTAGTATTTTACGCCTCCTTCATTATTATGTTCTAAAACTCCAACATTGTCTCGGTAAGTTGCTCTTAATCTTTATTTTCCTTTTATCTGTTTCCACAAAATTCTCTTTTGTATAGATTTAACCTTTATTTATTGACTTTATTATGTGTCTCTCCAAATACCTTTATTTACTTTGATTTCCTTCGAATTTTTTAACCTTTTTTTGTATATTTCTTTCAACGTAATGTACATTTTCTAATTTTTTTGCTATTTACCTGGATTTATATATCTAGACATTGTTCGACTTATTTTTTCTGTTTACCCCTCTTTTTACATCTTTAATCTTGAAGACTCCGTAGGTTTTAAAATCGTACAAGGTTTCTCTCCTCTCGGGAGATAAATACTTCGACATGACCTTTGCATGAACAGTCACGTCCAGAGGAAAGGATTTTCTCATTTTTCTGAGGAAACAGTAGTGAAAATGCTCTCTGTTGTCTATTCTGTTAGCTCTGTATTTTATTTAAAACTTATCGGGATAAATTCAAGGAATAGACTAAATCTGTATAGAGATATTCTCTCTCTCTCTCTCTCTCTCTCTCTCTCTCTCTCTCTCTCTCTCTCTACACACACACACACACAATATCGCGTATGTTAAATTGTAGGTTAGTGAATAAACCCAATAGGTGGAAGAATTTATGTTTGGAAGCAAATGATGATTTGCAAAAGATTTCAGCTGAGAATAAAGAAAAGAGTCGTTGCAAATTAAGGTATTTCAGTCCGAGGAAAAGTTGAATATGATGGTCTTTATATCTGACGAAGATTTTAATTTCCTATTTGGTAATAATAATAATAATAGTCTGTGAGACAAAAATCTCTGGTATGGAATCTCTTGGGTAGAATTGCCTCGGAGGAGAAAATGGAAATTTATTTCAGTTTCTCCCAATAGGCCACTTAGCACGACTTTCGGTGTTGGCTGGTCTTCAGAACATAGTCTGACAACTTAGGTTTAACTCTTTCATGTTTTTTTTTTTTTTTTTTTTTTTTTTTTCAACATTGTTTTCCAATATGTAACTTCAGCATCGCATCAGCATTTGACTTTTGTATTGATACCTCGCCTCTTTCTCTCTCTCTACTGCATATTATTCTTTTTGCACAGACCAAAATCAAGCCCCCTTCCCCCTTCGACTCGTCCATCCCCCATCCAGCATCCAACAGTGACTGCAATTGTAGAAGCATCAACTCCATTTCCTGCGGGAATGTTTTGTTTACTCGTTGGACCGGATGCTGCTACTGCTCTCGGAATTCCTGATCATCGGGTGTTGGAAGTTGTCCACCGAGAGGAGAGAGAGAGAGAGAGAGAGAAGAGAGAGAGAGAGAGAGAGAGAGAGAAATTTGTTTGCTTTAAATATATGTGATACTTGTATTTTGC
The DNA here is from genome assembly GCF_015104395.2 of Macrobrachium nipponense. Taxonomy (NCBI): domain Eukaryota; kingdom Metazoa; phylum Arthropoda; class Malacostraca; order Decapoda; family Palaemonidae; genus Macrobrachium; species Macrobrachium nipponense. Next base: position 23,500,539 of record NC_061105.1, on the reverse strand, counting down.
ATTATTTGCAAGATTTAGAAGTTTTACATTCCAAGGACAGACAAACATCGTATGAATGGTATGGCACAACCTAACCTTTTCCCAGTCATTAACTGTGACAGTGTTAGTGTATAACAGAGTCACTTCTCTACTGAAACATTTACACGTTGTGTTTTTACTTAATGGTATTTGTGCATTGAAACATTTACATGTAAGAGTTTTTGCATAGCGTGTTTTTTTTTACCTTGCACAATTAAATAGATATATGCTTATGATTTCTCTTGACAGGTTTGCAAATCTAATTTTCATAACGTTTGCTCTTAACACTTTGCCATAGATTCTAAGTTGCATGACGCTGGAACTTAGCGTTATTCCCGAACGCTTCCATAGAATGATTAGAGTGAACTGTTGTTGTCTGTCATATTCCGTGTTTCCATCACCTTTTTACTCAAACGTTTTCCCATAATGATTTTACCCTATTCTCGTAATGTTGATATACGACAGTTGTGCCATACCATTCCCATAACATTATTTCATGACGTTCTGTACCATTCCCATAACATTATTTCATGACGTTCTGTACCATTCCCATAACATTATTTCATGACTTTCCATACCGTTCCCATAACATTATTTCATGACGTTCTATACCATTCCCATAACATTATTTCATGACGTTCTGTACCATTCCCATAACATTATTTCAAGACGTTCTGTACCATTCCCATAACATTATTTCATGACTTTCCATACCGTTCCCATAACATTATTTCATGACGTTCCATACCGTTCCCATAACATTATTTCATGACGTTCCATACCATTCCCATAACATTATTTCATGACATTCCATACCGTTCCCATAACATTATGACTTATTTCCATACCGTTCCCATAACATTATTTCATGACGTTCTATACCGTTCCCATAACATTATTTCATGACGTTCCATACCGTTCCCATAACATTATTTCATGACGTTCCATACCATTCCCATAAAATTATTTCACGAGATTCTATACCGTTCCCATAACATTATTTCATGACGTTCCATACCATTCCCATAAAATTATTTCACGAGATTCTATACCGTTCCCATAACATTATTTTATGACATTCCATACTGTTCCCATAACATTATTTCATGACTCTCCATACCGTTCCCATAACATTATTTTGTGACATTCCATACCGTTCCCATAACATTATTTCATGACGTTCCATACCGTTCCCATAACATTATTTCATGACGTTCCATACCGTTCCCATAACATTATTTCATGACATTCCATACCGTTCCCATAACATTATTTCATGACATTCCATACCGTTCCCATAACATTATTTCATGACGTTCCATACCATTCCCATAACATTATTTCATGACGTTCCATACCGTTCCCATAACATTATTTCATGACATTCCATACCATTCCCATAACATTATTTCATGACATTCCATACCGTTCCCATAACATTATTTCATGACGTTCCATACCGTTCCCATAACATTATTTCATGACATTCCATACCGTTCCCATAACATTATTTCATGACGTTTTATACCGTTCCCATAAAATTATTTTCATGACGTTCCTTACCGTTCCATAAACATTATTTCATGACTTGCCATACCGTTCCCATAACATTATTTCATGACGTTCCATACCGTTCCCATAACATTATTTCATGACATTCCATACCGTTCCCATAACATTATTTCATGACATTCCATACCGTTCCCATAACATTATTTCGTGACGTTTTATACCGTTCCCATAAAATTATTTCATGACGTTCCTTACCGTTCCCATAACATTATTTCATGACATTCCATACCGTTCCCATAACATTATTTCGTGACATTCCATACCGTTCCCATAACATTATTTCATGACATTCCATACCGTTCCCATAACATTATTTCGTGACATTCCATACCGTTCCAAAAACATTATTTCAGGACGTTTTATACCGTTCCCATAACATTATTTCGTGACATTCCATACCGTTCCCATAACATTATTTCAGGACGTTTTATACCGTTCCCATAAAATTATTTCATGACGTTCCATACCGTTCCCATAACATTATTTCGTGACATTCCATACCGTTCCCATAACATTATTTCATGACGTTTTATACCGTTCCCATAAAATTATTTCATGACGTTCCATACCGTTCCCATAACATTATTTCGTGACATTCCATACCGTTCCCATAACATTATTTCATGAACGTTCCAGACCGTTTCCCAGACATTATTCATGCCCTTTTTTTTCCCCCCCCCCCCCCCTACCGGTTCCCATAAACAAATTATTTCATGACTTCCATACCGTTCCCATAAAACATTATTTCATGATTTCATGAACTTTTAATACCGTTTCCCATAAAATTATTTTCATGAATTCCTTTCATGACCGTATACCATTCCCCTAACATTATTTCATGACTTCCATACCGTTCCCATAACATTATTTCTGACGTTTCAATACCATTCCCATAACATATTTCCATGACGTTTTCCCTACCATTCCCATAACATTAATTTCAGACCGTTCCATACCATTCCAATTACATTTTTTAGCATTTACCGTCATTTAGACCATCCTTCCCATAACATTATTTTCTGATTCCATACTTCCAATAACATTATTTCATGACTTCCATACCGTTCCCCACAATTATTTCATGACATATTTATAACATTTCATACATCGACTTTCATACGATACCGTTCCCATCACATTATTTCCATGACATTCCATACTGTTCCCATCACATTATTTCATGACGTTTTATAACGTTTCCATAACATTATTTCATGACGTTTTATAACGTTTCCATAACATTATTTCATGACGTTTTATACCGTTCCCATAACATTATTTCATGACGTTTTATACCGTTCCCATAAAATTATTTCATGACGTTCCATACCGTTCCCATAACATTATTTCGTGACATTCCATACCGTTCCCATAACATTATTTCATGACGTTTTATACCGTTCCCATAAAATTATTTCATGACGTTCCATACCGTTCCCATAACATTATTTCATGACATTCCATACCATTCCCATAACAATTATTTCATGACGCTCCCATACCGTTCCCATAACATTATTTCATGACATTCCATACTGTCCCATAGCATTATTTCATGACGTTCCATTACCGTTCCCAGAACATTATTTCGTGACATTCCATACCGTTTCCCATACCATTATTCATGACGTTTTATACCCGTTTCCCATAAAAATTATTTCATGGCGTTCCTTACCGTTCCCATAACATTATTTCGTGACATTCCATACCGTTCCCATAACATTATTTCATGACGTTTTATACCGTTCCCATAACATTATTTCATGACATTCCATACCGTTCCCATAACATTATTTCATGACGTTTTTAAAAAGAACCAGTTCCCATAACCATTATTTTTCGTGACCTTCCCATACCGTTCCCATAACATTTATTTCATGACGTTTTATTACCGTTTTTCCCATAACATTATTTTATGAACCTTCCATACCGTTTCCCCATAAATTATTTCATGACATTTCCATACCGTTCCCATAAACATTATTTCATTACTTTTTATTAACCGTTCCCTAAAATTATTTCATGACGTTTTCCATACCGTTCCAAACATTATTTCATTACATTCCATACCGTTCCCATAACATTATTTCTGACGTTTTATACCGTTTTCCCTTAACATTTATTTTCATGCCTTCCATACCTTCCCATAACAGTATTTCAATGACATTCCATACCGTTCCCATAACCATTTTTCATGACGTTTTATACCGTTCCCCATAACATTATTTCATAGTTCCATAAACCGGTTCCCAGAACATTATTTCAATACCATTCATTTCCATTCCATAACCATTATTTCATGGACGTTCCATACCATTTTCCCAATAACATTATTTCATGACGTTATTCCCAATAACCATTTCCCATAAACCATTACCAATTGAACATTTCCTACCATTCCATAACATTATTTCATGACATTTTAGACCGTTTCCCATAAACATTATTTTCATGACCTTTTATAACCCGTTTCCCATTAACATTAATTTTTCTGACCTTTTCCATACTAACCGTTTCCCTAACATTTATTTCTAACCATTCCATTACTGACCCGATCCCAACATTATTTATGACGTTTTATAACCCGTTTCCCAAAATTAACATTACTTTCCATGAACTTAAAAATATTTTCCATGAACGTTCATACCGTTCATTATTTTCATGACGTTTCATGACGTATACCGTTTTTTCCCATAACATTTATTTTCGTGACATTCCATACCGTTACAATAACATTATTTTTCATGACGTCCTTTATACTGTTTCCCATACATTATTTATGACCTTCCATACCGTTCCCATACCCATTATTATTTCATTTGACATTTCCATACCGTTCATAACATTATTTCATGACTTTTTATACCGTTCCCATAAAAATATTTAATGACGTTCCATTAACCCAAGTGTTTCCAGAACATTTATTCATGGACATTCCATACCGTTCCCAAACATTATTCATGACGTTTTATACCGTTCCTATAACATTATTTCATCGAACGTTCCCATACCGTTCCATAAACATTATTTCATGACAATTCCATTACCCGTTCCCATAACACTTAGTTTCATTGACATTCCATAGCCGTTCCCATAACATGTTATTTCGTGGACGTTTTTATTACCGTTCCCATTAAAATTATATTTCATGAACGTTCCTTTACCGTTACCATCAAAACATTATTCACATGGACAATTCCTATACCGTTCCCATAACCATTATTTGGCGGACATTCCATACCGGTTTCCCATAACATTATCTTTCATGGAACCAATTGCCAATACCGTTCCCATAACATTATTATTTCGTGACATTCCATACCGTTCCAAAAACATTATTTCAGGACGTTATTTTATTACCCGTTCCCATATAACATGTAATGTTTCGTGAACATTCCATAAACCGTTCCCATAAACATTTATTTTCAGGTACGCGATTTATACCGTCCCATAACATTATTCTTGACATTCCACAAAACGTTCCCATAACATAAGTTTCATTGACAGTTTTTTATGCACCGTTACCCATAAAATGATTATTCAGTTGACGTTCCATACCGTTCCCATAACATTACTTCAGTGACATTCCCAATACCGTTCACCCATAAATCATTTATTTTCAATGACGGTCCTTCACACCACACCGTTGCCCATAACATTATTTTCATGGACATTCCAATACTGTTCCCATAACATTATTTCATGGGACCATTCCATTACGATTCCCATAAAAAAACATTATTTCGTGGGACGTTGTTTTTATCACCGTTCCCATAAAAATTATTTTCATGACGTTCCGTTACCGTTCCCATAAACATTAGTTTCATGACATTCACATACCGTTCCCATAACATTATTTCGTGCCAATTCCATACCGTTCCAATAACCCATTAAATTATTTCATGATCAGTTCCATTACACCGTTCCCATAAACATTATTTCAGACATTCCCATACCGTTTCCAAAAAACATTATTTTCAGGGACGTTTTATACCGTCTTCCCATAACATTATTTCGTGACATTTCCCATACCCGGTTACCCATAACATTATTTCAGGGAACGTTTTTATACCGTTACCATTAAAATTAAAATTATTTCATGACGTTCCATAACCGTTTCCCATAACATTATTTCGCGACATTTCCATTACCGTTTCCCATAACATTATTTCATTGACGTTTTATACCGGTTCCCATCCAAAAATTAAAAATTATTTCATGACGTTCCGATAACCGTTACCCATAACATTATTTCGTGACATATTCCATTACCAGTTCCCAATAAACATTATTTCATGACGTTTTTTTATACCACCGTTCCCATTAAAAAATTATTTCATGGACGTTCCTTACCGTTCCCATAACATTATTTTGTGACATTCCATACCGTTCCCATAACATTATTTCATGACGTTTTATGCCGTTCCCATAAAATTATTTCATGACGTTCCATACCGTTCCCATAACATTATTTCATGACGTTTTATACCGTTCCCATAACATTATTTCGTGACATTCCATACCGTTCCCATAACATTATTTCATGATGACGTTCCATAACCGTTTCCCATAACATTATTTCATGACCTTCCATACCGTTCCCATAACATTATTTCATGACATTCCATACCGTTCCCATAACATTATTTCATGACGTTTTATACCGTTCCCATAAAATTATTTCATGACGTTCCATACCGTTCCCAGTATATTATTTTTTCATGACATTCCATTCCTACCGTTCCCATAACATTATTTCATGACGTTTTATACCGTTCCCATAACATTATTTCATGACCTTCCATACCGTTCCCATAACATTATTTCATGACATTCCATACCGTTCCCATAACATTATTTCATGACGTTTTATACCGTTCCCATAACATTATTTCATGACGTTCCATACCGTTCCCAGAACATTATTTCGTGACATTCAATACCATTCCCATAACATTATTTCATGACGTTCCATACCGTTCCCATAACATTATTTCATGACGTTCCATACCATTCCCATAACATTATTTCATGACGTTCCATACCATTCCCATAACATTATTTCATGACGTTCCATACCATTCCCATAACATTATTTCATGACATTCCATACCGTTCCCATAACATTATTTCATGACATTTTATACCGTTCCCATAACATTATTTCATGACCTTCCATACCGTTCCCATAACATTATTTCATGACATTCCATACTGTTCCCATCACATTATTTCATGACGTTTTATAACGTTTCCATAACATTATTTCATGACGTTTTATAACGTTTCCATAACATTATTTCATGACGTTTTATACCGTTCCCATAACATTATTTCATGACGTTTTATACCGTTCCCATAAAATTATTTCATGACGTTCCATACCGTTCCCATAACATTATTTCGTGACATTCCATACCGTTCCCATAACATTATTTCATGACGTTTTATACCGTTCCCATAAAATTATTTCATGACGTTCCATACCGTTCCCATAACATTATTTCATGACATTCCTTACCATTCCCATAACATTATTTCATGACGCTCCATACCGTTCCCATAACATTATTTCATGACATTCCATACTGTTCCCATAGCATTATTTCATGACGTTCCATACCGTTCCCAGAACATTATTTCGTGACATTCCATACCGTTCCCATACCATTATTTCATGACGTTTTATACCGTTCCCATAACATTATTTCATGACGTTCCTTACCGTTCCCATAACATTATTTTGTGACATTCCATACCGTTCCCATAACATTATTTCATGACGTTTTATGTCGTTCCCCATAAATTAGTTTCATGACGTTTCCATAACCGTTCCCATAACAATTATTTCATGGACGTTTTTATTTTTACCGTTCCCAATCGAACATTATTTTTCGTGACATTCCATACCGTTTCCCATACAACATTATTTCATTGACGTTTTATAAACTGTTCCCATTTTTTTAAATAACATTATTTTTATGACCTTCCATACCGTGTTTCCCATAACATTATTTCATGACATTCCATACCGTTCCCCATAACAGTTCATTTCATGACGTTTTTATAACCGTTCCCAGTAAAATTAGTTTCATGAAAAACCCGTTCCATACCGTTTCCCAGAACATTATTTTCATTGAACATTCCATACCGTTCCCCATACATTATTTCATGACGTTTTATACCGTTTCCTCCCATAAAACATTAATTTCATGGGGGGACCCTTCCCCATTTTACCGTCCATAACATTATTTCCATGACATTCCATACCGTTTTTCCCATACATTATTTTCCTTTTGAACATGCCATTTACGTTCCCCATAACATTTTTCCATTTCATGACGGTTTTATCCCCGTTCCCATTTTCATTGGGGGGGGATTTTTCATTGCCTTTTCTCCATACCGTAAAACCTTTTCCCAGACCATTATTTCGGGAACCATGACATTTTCAATACCATTCCCATAACATTATTTCATGACGTTCCATACCGTTCCCATAACATTATTTCATGGGGGGAACGTTTTCCATAACAGTTTTCCCCAATACATTATTTTCATTTGGGGGGACGTTTTTCCATACCATTCCCGATAACACCTTTTATTTCATTAACAACCTTCCATACCGTTCCCCATAAACATTATCTCATGACATTTTATACGCGCCCATAACATTATTTCATGAACCTTCGGGCATACCGTTCCCATAACAAAATTATTTCATGAACCCATTCCATACTGTTCCCATCACAAAAAAAATTATTTTTTCTGACGTTTTATACATTGTTCCATACATTATTTCATACCGTTTTACGTAACGTTTCCATAACATGATTTCATAGAAACGTTTTATAAAAACCAGTCCCATAAAATTTTTCATGCCCTTTCATGGGGGGGACGTTTTCCTTACCGTTCCCATACATTATTTCATGACGTTTTATAACGTTTTACATAACATTTATTATCATGACATTCCATACCGTTCCCAATAACATTATTTCATGACATTCCCCTAACTGTTTCATTCGAATTAACATTATTTCATGACGTTCCATACCGTTTCCCCAGAACATTACCCGTGACCCATTACGGGGGGTCCGTTTTTCCCATACCATTATTTCATGACGTTTTTATTTAATACCGTTTTTCCCTCAGAACATTATTTCATGACATTCCATACCGTTCCCATACCATTATTTCATGACGTTTTTATACCGTCCCATACATTATTTTATTTACATTGACCTTTCCATACCGTTCCCATAAAAAACATTATGGTCATTTTTACACTCCCATCAACCGTTCCAGAACATTATTTCATGACATTTTTATAACCGTTTCCCATAACATTATTTCATGACAATTCATACCGTTCCCTTTGGGATAACATTATTTTCATGACTTTTTATACCGTTCCCATAACATTATTCATGACCCTTCCATACCGTCTTTCCATAACATTATTTCATAAACATTTTATACGTTTTCCCAAACTTATTTCATGATTCCATGATATTTTTATACCGTTTTCCCATAACATTTAAATTTCATGACATTTTTTATAACCGTTCCCATTAACCCAAATTATTTTTCATGATTTTTACGTGGACACATCCAATACCGTTCCCATACATTTATTTTCATGACAATTCATACCGTTCCCATACATTATTTCATGACATTTTATACCGTTCCCATAACAGTTTTATTTCATGACGTTCCATTTTATACCGTTCCCCATAAACATTATTTCATGACGTTTTATACCGTTCCATAACATTATTTTTTCATGACTTTCTTTCAATTACTGTTCCCAAACACCATTATTTCATGACGTTTTATTTTATACCCGTTCCCATAACATTTTATTTTTCGTGACATTCATACCGTTCCTTCATAACATTATTTTATCATGACGTTTTATACAGTTTTCCCATAACATTATTTCATTTCATTTGACGTTCCATACCGTTTTGGCCCCATAAGCATTTATTTTTCATGACGTTTATTTTTTATACCCGTTCCCAAACATTATTTCATGACACTCCATCCCCACCGTTCCCAGAACATTATTTTGTGACCATTCCCATAACCATTTCCCATAACATTATTTCCCATGAACTGACCTTTTATAACTACATTTCCATAACATTATTTCATGACGTTTTATTACCCGTCCATACAATTGATTCCCATGACGTTCCCATACCGTTTCATAACGTGTTTCCCCATTTATTTCATGCGTTTTTCCATACCGTTACCCGATAACCTTAGGTCGAGACATTCCATTATATCATTTTTCCCATAACATTATTTCGTGACATTCACCATACCGTTCCCATAACATTTATTTCATGACCTTCCATACCGTTCCCATAACATTATTTCGTGACATACCCATACCGTTCCCCATAACATTATTTCATGAGTTTGTATAACGTTCCATAAAATTATTTCATACGACATTCCATACCGTCCCATAACATTATTTCGTGACATTCCATACCGTTTCCCATAATATTATTTCGTGACATCCATACCGTTCCTATAACATTGTTCATTGACGTTTTATAACGTTCCCATAAAATTATTTCATGACGTTCCCATACCGTTCCCCCATAACATTATTATTTCGTGACTTCCATACCTTTCCCCCCCCCCCCCCAAATACATTATTTCATGACTCCATACTGTTCCTAACATTTTTCGTGACGTTCCATAACCCTTCCCATAACATTATTTCTGTGACATTCATACCGTCCCCATAACATTATTTCATGACGTTTCATACCCTTCCATAACATTAATTTCATACAATTCCATACTGTTCCCATAACATTAATTTCATGAGTTCCATACAGTTCTCTAACATTTAGTTCGTGACTTCTACCGTTCCCATAACATTATTTCATCGACGTTTTATACCGTTCCATAACATTCTTTCAATGACATTCCATACTGTTTCCATAACATTATTTCATGAACCTTCCATACCGTTCCCCATAACATTATTTGGTGACATTCCATACCGTTGTCCCATAACATTAATTTCATGACGTTCCATACCGTTCCCCAGAACATTATTTCGTCATTCCTTATCCATTCCGTTCCATACATGATTTCATGACGTTCCATACCGTCCCATTAACCATTATTTCGTGACATTCCATACCGTTTTACCATAACATTATTTCATGACGTTTTTATACCGTCTTCCCATAACATTTATTTTTCATGACGTTTCCATACCGTTCCCAGATCATTATTTCGTGACATTCCATACCGTTCCCATAACATTATTTCATGACGTTTCATAACGTTTCCATAACATTATTTCATGACGTTCCATACTGTTCCCATAACATTATTTCATGACATTCCATACCATTCCCATAACATTATTTCATGACGTTTTAATACCCGTCCCCATAACATTATTCATTTGACGTTTTATACGTTCCCATAACATTATTTCATGAACATTCCATTACCATTTTCCATAACCAGTATTTCATTGACCATTTTATACCGTTCCCTAACCATTATTTTCATGACGTTTATACCGTTCCCTAAACTTATTTCATTGACATTCCATTACCGTTCCCATAACAATTAAGTTTTCATGACGTTCCTACGTTCCCATTTTACATTATTCCATGACATTCCATTACCCCATTCCAAAACAATTTTCATTACGTTCATAACGTTCCCATAACATTATTTCCGTTGACATCCCATTACCGTTCCCATCACATTATTTTCATGAACACCAAATTCCCATTAAACCATTTTTCCCATACCACAAAAATTATTCATGGACATTCCACCCGTTCCCATAAAAACCATTATTTCATGACATTTTTCCATTTTTTGTTTTCCCATAAACAATTATTTTTCAGACAATTCCATACCGTTCCCATAACATGATTTCATGGGACAATTTTTCCCCCCATAACCCAAAAACAAAAAAAAACACCGTTTTTTCCCCATAAAAAAAAACCAAACATTAAAGTTTTCATGGGACGTTTTATACCGTTCGCATAACATTATTCCATGACGTTCTTGTCCAGTAACTTTGTCATGCCCATAACGTTGAACCAAAACGTATCTGTTGTCGTTGGTCGTTGTAACTGCTCTTCCTAGGATTGATCACTTACGGTTAATCAAAAAAGAAGATAGTGATCATTTTTTGACAGGCGATGGATGTATCGACCCATTTTAATCTTTCTCTCTCTCTCTCTCTCTCTCTCTCTCTCTCTCTCTCTCTCTCTCTCTCTCTCTCTCTCTCTCTTTCTCTCTCTCTCAGGTTTAGGGATCGCTTTTATAATGAAAGTTTTCAAATTCATTTTCCAGAAGTTCCCGGAATTTTATCCCGCAAAACGTTTTCCTCTCTCTCTCTCTTCTATGATTCCCACAGTGACAGAGTAGTACCAGTTCCCATAAACTTCCAGCAGTTTTATGGGAAACTGAACCTTTATATTTTTTACTAAGATATCAGCTGCTTTTAAAAAAGATCCTCCAAATACCAACAGGTTCCTTGATCAGAGTTTCAGTTTTACAGCGAAAGTCTCCCAAATGCCCGCAGTTATTTCGAGCAGTTTCCCTTGGCATTAATAACGGTTTCCACTAACTAGTTTCCTGCATCCCTAAGGATTTCCAAGTGCAAACATTTGTCAACAACAGTTCTGTGAACGCCAGAAAGCAGCAGTTCCTCAAGCTCCCTGAATATAGTAGGTTTCATTTGGATATTCATGAATTTCATTAGTTGCCATTAACTTAGAGTGACAGTTTTTGGCTTTAGATATTTTATAAGAAATGCTCTTATTGGCAGACAATATGTAACACATTTTGCCATCTGTGTCCTTACTGTGTATATGCAGTTCAATGAGTTTTCCCGAGATATGATGATTACAAAGTTGCAACCACCATTTTCCATAAGACCAGACGCTCCCCCCCCCATCTCAGTAATTTAAGTTCTTTGAACTGTATCTGCGTTTTCAACAGCTCCTCCCAATAGACTTGGCAAGGAAGTGCCGTTTGCCCACCCCTCTTTCTGTCTAGTTGACTGCTTGATCTGTCGACAGATGTCTGTGAAAAATTCCAAATAAATAAATAATAATAATAATAATAATAATAATAATAATAATAATAATAATAATAATAATAATAATAATAATAATGATGATAGTAAATACGTCTTCATCAGCTTCCTGTTGGACTACGATATTATCAATAATGCAAGTAACTACTTTCTCTGACCTGCTGTTAGACTTTATTAATAATAATAATAATAATTACCTCCTATAACCTCCACATGCAAGCACTGGGCAGAGTCTGGATCAACAGTTTCTTGCTAGTCATAGCAACTCCTCCTTTTGTCGAATGTCCTCTCTGTGTATATTTCTTCTTCTTCTTCTTCTTCTGCCTTGAGCGTAGTGTTCTGTCTGGAAGTTTTTATTGCTCCACAAATACCCGAATAGAAGATCCTTTCGAAAGGGCAGAGGTCAAACGCGGGTGAGCATAAATGGACTCCATTCATTGTGTCCGTCGTACAGGGTTTGGGTTTGAGGGAAGTTTAGATGGAGCGATTTTCTATTTAAATTAGGTAATATTTTTAGTTTGTAGTTTATTTACTTCATTTTGCGTGTTTTGAGATTGTTTCTGTGTACTTTTTAGATATTAGTGGACTAAATTATATTTTGTGCAAATTTCATAGTAATGTTTTCTTCCATACTTTTTAACTTTATTTTGGAATGTACTGATTATTCCAGAGGCCAAAATGGACGAGAGAGAGAGAGATGAGAGGAGAGAGGAGAGAGAGAGAGAGAGAGAGAGAGAGAGAGAGAGAGAGCTCCTTTTGTAATTGCTTGTATGTCATCTTTACTTCGTTGGTGATGTTTTTTCTTTTTAGTTGGATTAACTGAAGCGCCGAAATGTCAGGCTTCGTCAGCTCTATGGTAAAACAAGTCAATAACTATGAGAAGTCCTTACAATTGCTTCATGCGATTATCCAGCAATTGTCAAAGAATTGTTTTCAACCAGCGGTTTGTATGTAAGTATGTCACTTCATACACAAGGACATTATACAGCCCACATTCATACTTTCAAGGTGCCTAGAGTGATTTGAGCAGCTCCGTTTAAATTAATTTTGCCCTGTTGATCGGTGCAGTGGATTCTGTATCCGGGAGTTAGTAGATTTAGTTAGGTTTCTGTCAGGGAGGTAATATATATTTCTGACTCACATCAGGATCGAACCCAGGTCTTTTAATTAAATGGCAAGACCGATGCCAACTAAGCCACACAAGTCGTAAAGACTTTGAGACTAAGGCTTTACCTGGGCAGACTAACTAACTGCCTCCTCCCATAGTTCCATCCAGCGTGTTTTGGTTTCCCCCAACTTCCCGACTCACCAGTGACCCGATTGACAGCAGTTCATTCGAATGATCCCTTCTGAGGGAATATGATGGAAATCTTTCATCTTGAGCTTTTTTTAATCTGATCTCATTCTTGTGAAAGTCAGTTCCTTTTCCTTCTTGCCATTCCTTTCTTTCTTCGAGTTTGGAATAGGTAAAGTCGTCATATTGTCCGTTCGTCAGCCTTCGCTTCTTTGAACTGAAGAGAGGCTTATCATCAATGGCTCAATCGGTATTAAAAAGTCCGGAACATGTGACGTCATGAAGTGAGCGGAATTGCATCCGTACTCGGCTGAATAGAGGAGTAAAGGAACCAACGAGATTAGCTAATGGTGTGTTTGGCCCTGACCAGCTTTTGTGATTCAGTCGATGTCAATTATGGCTAATCACTTCGCTGACTAAAACGATTTGCTCCGTTGCTTTTGTCGTATTGACAAGATTACGGGAGAAAGTTTTATTGCATTTTTATTTCAGTGTCCTACGCTAGAGAATAACTAATTAATGGCAAAGGAAAATAAACCTGGAATTTTTCAGTGTCTTTAGATAAAAAAAAAAAGGAGAAAATAGAACGGACCAGGGGGAAAGCAACTGAATAAGAAATAAGGATGCAAAGGAAATACTGAATTTCAACGTTGGCTCTGAGCATTTCCTGCAAATAACCACAAGTGGAAATTGTCTCCTCTGTCGATTTCGAACAAAAGGAGAAAATGAGTGAGATCCAGAGGAAAAAATGAAGGGAATTTTCCCGTGTTTCTCCTCCAGCGGTTTTTCCTCTCCTCTTATTACTATTTTTATTTGTCTATCTTATTACTATTTTCCATACAGGTGTATATTTGTTTTTTTTCCCTGTCTATTAGTTTATTTACCCTGAAAACCTCCCATGTTTTTTATAGGCGTTTATAGTTACTTCATTAGTTTTACCTGGGTGTTAGTTTTCTGAATTTTTGTTTAGTTCCGGATTTCATAAAGGTAGTTTGGCCTTATTTCACGCAATTGATTTTCAAGCTGAGTATATTACGGTTTAACTGTTTGTTAATTATTTACCAAAAAAATTATGATAGTTACCATATTACAGCAAATTGAAACGGTTTACGTAGAACAACCAGTGTTAAAATGAATGTATTGGGATGACGTAATATGCTAATCAATAAAATCAAGGGGAATTAGTTGGGAAGTTTTGTTTTGGTATCATTGAAAAAAAAGATAATTTGAAACAACTTGCAACGTTTTATTTGTTTGAATAACGACTGAAAGATGTACAAATGATTTAGGTAGCAAATATGGAGGTTGATTTTTATTATTATTTATATTAAGATGTGGCGTTAGATTTTTTCCCAAGGGATAATAATAATAATAATAATAATAATAATAATAATAATAATAATAATAATAATAATATCGGTAAAGAGCGGAGCCATGAAAATAATGAATTCAAAATGGAATTAAAAGACCGATGACAGTAATTTGATAATGAAAGTGAAGGCAGCAGTCGTATTGAGATTCCACTCAAAATAATAAGATTAATTATGATAACTGCATTTACTTTACTTATCCCGGTACCCCCTCACACGAAAATAGACGAATAACGATAATTAGATATTTCTCTACAAGTTTCCGATGAAGACTAATTCAAAAGAATCCTCTTCCTTTTGAGCAGAATGTGAAAGGTGCTCAGGGGAAGAGCAAAGACTCCTCAAGAGTCGCTTTCAAGACTCCCTCTTTTCTTGGGGTCTTCTTTTCGGTGGCTGAGTCTTGGCTTTTTTCAAGATAAATCCCGCGCAGAATTAGCGCTTTTGCATTTGCTTTTAGTATAATGAGTCGTATAATCTTCCCTGTAAGATATATATATATATATATATATTATATATATATATATATATATATATATATATATATATATATATATATATATATATATATATATATATATATATATATATATATATATACTATATATACTATATATATATATATATAAAATATGAGTTTTATCACATCACTGTGATTCATATATACGCATTAGCTACAAATGTCCTTTAATATCTAATTCACTCTATCTTGAAAAATTAATATCTAATTCAAGTGTGTTAACCGAAGGCGTTTTTTTTTAGTCGATAAGGAGCCGACATCAACCCAACTCGTCCTTCATAACTTTGTACTGCTTTTGTCTCACGTAGCCATATAATGAGTTTTATCACATTTCTTATCAACTAAAAAATTCCCCTTCGGTCAACATGTATGAAAACATTACTTCCGAGGTAGAGCGAGCGAGTTAGATATTAAAGGAAATTTGTAGCTTAATGCACACACACTATTTATATATATATATATTTTAGATATATATATTATAGATATTTGTTATCTACAAAACAAAAGCAGCACCACCGCCATCACCAACAACAATAATAATAACATTAATGTAGAGCGTAGGCACCTCATCGTCTCGTACCTTTATCTCTCCTCTACACACGTCTCGTCCACGGAGAGAGGTATAGTGATTGGAATTTGAAGTTCGGCCTCACCATTACCTTTACTTGTTTCCCACCTGTTCTCCAAAATCTATGTCCCTTCCAATCTCCTTCATGAGATTTTCGTGACTTTGCTTGATCTTTGGTTCAGACGATCTCATAGTTGTTAGAATATCAGTGTTAAATATCAGTGATGATTATCAACGATTTGCTGTACTCGTGCCCCCACTCGTATGTTACAACATCCCCTGCATTGCAGACCCGTTTGCAAGTGCCTGTTGTGTGTGTCACCTGTAGGTCAACGGTGCTTTTTCCACACATTGTTCAAGTTGGCAGGTCCGTTTTTGTCACGTCCTTATTGAAATCCCGTTACTATGCATTATTATTACTGATCTAACGAATAATATCGAATGAGGGAAGACAAAGAAAAAATAAACCGTTCACCTTGTCATTCGACATAGGGAATGGGGAGATGTCAAAGATTGGTTTTAATTCAAAGAACCAGAAGGAGCTATTTTGGACTCTCTCTCTCTCTCTCTCTCTCTCTCTCTCTCTCTCTCTCTCTCTCTCTCTCTCTCTCTCTCGTCCAGCTGTTGCAAAAGTTTTCCTCTGCGTCACCTCTTCCTCCTCAAATTAGCGAAAGAAGAAAGTTTGGGCGTTTTTCTCATATTTCCGGATTTCTTCTCCTCATGAGATGTCTTGAGTAAAGACAATTATAGCACCCTGCAGACAGATAGACAGACAGTATAGTAGCTGGTTATCATCTTAGTCGTTCTCATAATTTGGGCGCTCTTGGATTCTCTTTGTAACAGTAACAAAGAAGAGAGTGTTTTGCTTCCAAGGAAACCATTATTTTCTTAGTCAACCAAATAATGAATAGGAGGTGGACCCTCCGTGTTATATACGAAGCTGCTGGTTTCTTTCTTGAATACACATGAGTGTTTCGATCTGTGAAAATTAATCTCTCTCTCTCTCTCTCTCTCTCTCTCTCTCTCTCTCTCTCTCTCTCTCTCTCTCTCTCTCTCTCTCTCGTACATAAACACAATCTTCTTTCATAACCAAGTTGGCATACATAAGGTATGATAACTCCCTTACTTTTTTTTTTCTATTTTTTATCGCCATGATAACAATGTCCCGAAATAAGTACTTTAACTGCTTTCGTCGTTTGTTCTCCTCTCTGTTGACTTTTTCACACTATCTTGTAGTTTGTCAATGATGAAAATTTTGTGATTTGTGGAATTATGTTTAACACGTGGTTCAGTCTTGAGCGACCAGTCAAACGATATATAATGGGACGGTGGTTCAACTTTGGATAAAAATGAAAATGGACATGACAAAGTAAACTTATTAAGCATCAATATCCATTACCCTTAAGGAAGATGTCTTCAGCTTTGTGGTATAAGAAATGCAAGTTCTGTGGCTCTGGCTCTGTTGCACCGTGGCACCTCTGCAGAATGGGAATGCTAGAATGTCAACGCCCTGTGCTTAAGATCATAAAGGAAGTTCTCAGTTAAAATATTACTCTTGATATGCGGTCAAGTAGGATATCACTGGGCGATGGTCTGAATCATAATCACCATTGTAATGAAAAAGGGGACCTGCACTTCGGGTAATCATGTCACGCGGATAAGGATCCCTGGGCGCTTCAGACGTCCGACCAGAATAGAGTTCAGTATATCTCAGTTTAACCAGACCACTGAGCTGATTGACAGCTCTCATAGGGCTGACTCGAAGGACTAGATCTTTTAACGTGGCTAGGAACCAATTGGTTACCTAGCAACGGGACCCGAACAGAACAATATTGCATTATTGGTAAAGGCAAAAGAGACAAAGCACTGATGTTATGATCTCTGCCGATGTAGCAAGCCTTATGAATAGTACATACTATATGATGCTGTACTTTATATGTTTGTCGTTCTTGATTCGAATAATACTGTTGTCTGTTGTCCTTGCTTAGTTCTCTTCATTTTCAATAATAATGTTTCATCATGAACAGTCCTTTGGTCTTGTGCATTTCAATCCTAACTTCCATAAGTTTAAATCATATTTTTCACTGCAGCGTCAACGTTTTAGCCACATGAAGAAAATACCTCAATTTATTCGAACCTCATCTTCAGTTGAAGTCACCTCGACTTCCAAAGACGATATTTGGGGCATCAGAGAAATGGATCTAAAAAAGGGTACAAGTGGTTTCCTCAGAGCCTCCATTCCGAGCAGGGTGCGACAAAAGAGAGTCCCAAGATGGCGACCACCTTTCAGCTTCCGTTTGAATGACTCTCTTTCTGCTCCTGAAGCCTTTCAGTGGCGGTCCTCGTGAGTTGCTCGTCTCTTCTCTTCTCTTCCGTTTATGCCTTTCTTTCGGTTTCAGGTTCCTGGGGAACTTTTGTCATTGCTTAAAGGGCAAGAGTCCAGGTTAAAGAGATCATTTATATGTATTTTGTTTATCTGCATATTTTATCATAGTAAATACATACAATTTCTAGTTTCTTCTCACTCCATCCAAGTTGG
This sequence comes from Macrobrachium nipponense, assembly GCF_015104395.2. Classification (NCBI taxonomy): domain Eukaryota; kingdom Metazoa; phylum Arthropoda; class Malacostraca; order Decapoda; family Palaemonidae; genus Macrobrachium; species Macrobrachium nipponense. The sequence continues at coordinate 23,481,563 of NC_061105.1, read as the reverse complement.
TTTTCTATTATGCATAACTCAGTAATAATAGTGCATCCTTCTGATGATTAATGTGACCACATTCATTATTATGATTTATTAAGCCACTGGGCAATTCCATTTTAGAACAGTCTCTCTCTTGCTGTTTGGTGATATTTGAAAAATAGGTGAATGATAATTTCTACAATATTCCGTCCAAGAGATGTTGGATGGGAATGTCGGTGCCGGGAATGGTGGCCAATAATACCGAGATTTCTCAAACGCTCACCACCCGCCCACCCTCCCCCCTCCTTTTTTTTCCGTTCTTGGTAGGAATCGCTTCCTTCAACGAGCAAGAGTTTCTTATGGGTTGGCAAGAGTTCGAAATCTCAAGAGTAGCAAAGAGGAATCAGATAAGAGGTAAGACACAGTAGTCTTGGATCAACAATCTATGGCGTCTCATGTTGCATAATAATACATCAATAAAATTATAGAAGTTATCGAAATGATTGGGTCATTTTATACGAGGAAAGGCCTGCTGTTCTTACAGCTCACTATTATCCGAGTCACCTATACTGTAAATTGATGGATGGTGCCATTAAGATAAAATCCCAACAAAAATAAAGAAAACTTATTTTACCATTTTATCTGCGCAGTTACATTCAGTTACGGTCAGCCTTTCTTATTTTTTTATATTTTTGATTGCTTCATCTTTTTTCCCTGTGGAGGCAGAATTGACAAGTAAGTATGAGTCGCTTCGACTTTTTTAATTATGCGATAAGAAAGAAAACGGACGCGAATACAAAGCGACTGCATTTCCTCAGTCACTGATTATTGTTGTCATCGAACATCGTGACAGAAGTATTTGATTATGATGTAATGGATGAGCATTAGTGCAGGAATTTCAGGAGCTCCATCGTTAGTACTCGTTAAACATCCGGATAATGTGAAGAAGTCATATATATATTATATATATATGATATATTATATATATATATATATATATATATATACATACATGAGTATGGATTATATCCCATTCCCCTTTATTTACATGTGACCGAAGAGCATGAATTCGTTATATTGCTGAATGGTGCATGAAAATGCGTCAATAATAATTATGAGTTATGGATATATATATATATATATATATATATATATATATATATATATATATATATATATATATATATAATATGAAAAATGTTTTTTATTAATAACTATAATCTTAACCTAAGGATTAAAATATGAATACATCTCTTCGAAGACTTAATGAATAAGTATGGTGTTCCATCAAAACCCATTGTGCCTCTGTTGACTAAGTAATAAATCAGAATCCCTGGTAATTAGTCAACGTTAGGGCGTCCCAACTATTGTCGATTTTTTTAAACCTGGCAAACTTCCACTTAATTTGCACAAAGCTGCTTGTCGCTGATTGGATGAATGTCGTGTTGTCCGAATCTCTCAGTTTTGTTTTCACACTGTTTCAGAATTGTGATTATACGGCCATAGATTGAGATAAGAGCCAAATTAGTAATGTTATGTAAATACCTGTTGTAATAAACTTAAGTATTAAGAAGTTACATACCAAATTATTATATAATAGTTAACAGTTATGAAACAACACCCTCCGAAGCTGTAGACTTGAAATATGTTTCAAATGCATGAACTTTAATGTTTAAATTTCTAGCTAGATTTTTAGCGCAATCGTGCCATTGGTAGTTTGAAAAAAGCAAAACGTATTTATTGTACATTGCTGAAGGTTGCATAACGCCTAAGAACAAAATACTATCGTAGAAAATGTAAGCTTGCCGAAACATTTGGGGTGGAGGAGTTGAGAAAGGAACAGCCGGCGAGTTGTCGTCTGCACACACCGCCACCATCAATCAGCTTAGAATAGGCTATCGAGCAGTTGGCTCACTGTCGTCGATTTCACCTATTTCAGCCATGGCCACAAGAGACGATATGGAACAAAGCAAAGATGAAGGCCCTTCAAACACCAAGCATATACATGCTGCTGGCAGAATGCTTAACAGTCAGTGCCGTAATATAATAATGAATGTTTTTCAATATTTCACTACACAGGGCCCTAGCAAGACAAGGAAAGAAATCATTAAGGCAACAGCAACTTTATACATCTCCTAAAACATTAATGACATTCCGTGAGCAGTACTTTTGAAATGCAAAAAATGAACATTATGATATATAAACATCTTTATTATTTTATGAAGACAAGAACACCACAACCCTCATTTGAACCTCCCGCTGAGAGTACGTCAACTTTCTGTCAACCTCGAAGCTGTTCCTCCCACAACTCCTCCACCCCAAATTTTCTGACAAGCTTACATTTCTAGATAGTACTTTGTTCTTAGGCGTTATACAACATCAGCAATGTACATACATACAACCAATGGCATGATTGCACTAAAAATCTAGCTAGAAATTTAAACATCAAAGTTCATGCATTGAAACATATTTCAAGTCTACAGCTTCGGAGAGTGTTGTTTCATAACTGTTAACTATTATATAATAATTTGGTATGTAACTTCTTAATACTTAAGTTTTGTTTTGTTTTGTTGTGTTGTGTATCAACCGTCCACTTTTCCCTGTAGCGTGTCTTTCCACTGGCCAAATTCGAAGTCTTAATATTTTGGTAAATACTGAATGTCATTGACATGAAATTCCCTCAGTGCGACCCTCATCCTTTTCCTTTGTTGTTAATGCTCCTGCTGTTTTATTGTTTTTTCCTGGTGTTCCTGGTACTCTTACTAACAATATTAACTCTCTCTCTCTCTCTCTCTCTCTCTCTCCCTTTAATTGGCTGAGCTAATTTTGCACTTTCGTTTCAAAGAGGGGAGCCATCAACAATCCAAGGAACTCGTCTATCCAGGAACCTGGGAGAAGCTTCCTGAATAATAGTCTCTCTTTGAAATAGATACTGAAAGAGAAAGGTTAATAATATTCCCTTTAGTTCCGTCTATTTCTAGACGACTTGCTTCCATATGACTATTCTAGTCACAGAGTGGCCAGTTAGGCCTAGGTCCAGGCGAAAGGAAAGGTTAGCTTCAATTCTTTTGATTCTGCTGTATGAGTACTGTAGTTATAATTTGCTACGGTGTTTTGTTTACCATGGCTAAATATATCGTGGTGTTCATTCAGCCTTTACTGTAAATACAAAAGGAACGAGGAAAGAAACTATGACCGCTGTCTCCAGCGGCCCAGCCGTCTGGCGACTTTGGCGGCGCATGCGCAGAAAGCGAAGGAAAAAAGTTCAGTTGATTTCATGATAAGCCGACAAAATTCCAGCGCCAGTGAGTGAGCGTTTATCTAGAGATCTTGGTTTCAGGTGTCGTTGGTTTGTGAATTTCGCCATGAAAATCTATGAAACGTTGTGGATATTATGGTTTTGTGCGTTAAATTTATTATTGCATCGAATTCGAAAGGAGAAGTGCAGAGTATCGGTTGTGAATGAGAGGTTTGATGGTTGGCCTTCTCTGCTTCAAGGTTAGTATTGTGTTTTTTTTTTCTTTCTTTTAAATAAAAATTCCATCGACATGGAAGGATTATTCAGATATGTACTTTGGTCGTTTGTGTGTTTTATGTGAATGAGATCTGTATGCCAAATCTTAAACACGTACATTTTAGTGACTAGGCCTAGTGGGGTAGGCTAAGCCTTCCTGAGGTTCTGGGTTTGGTATACCTAGGCCTATTTTCGTGATTTTTCTGATGGAGAGAAACTTTGAAATATGGGGTTTCGATGTATTTAAATTTCCTTCAAGTGCATATTGTATAGATTTTATTTTTATGAAATCCGGGTTTTTAAGTTATTAGGACACCCACGTAAGTGAAAACTGAATTAGTAATAGTGAAGAAAACGAATGCGAAACTTGGCATTGGTTTACTATTAACATGTATAGGGGATGGTAAATTTTTTTGTTAAATCATAATCGTAATCGTATTCTAGAATTGAAAATGTTATTTCCCTTGATTTATTGTGTATTTAGAACGTTTCTGACATCATTTGGTAGCAGATTAGAAGTTTTAGAGATGCTGAACCTCTGCTAATAGCCTACAATGAGGCCTATGGGGGCCACAGTGGGACACCAGATTTTTGGAAGTGAAACCATAAAATGAGTGAAATACATTTACCTATTCCAGCCTAACCTAACCTTTAGGCATACTTGGCCAGGAGGCTTTTTCCTCAGGGCTCCTCCTGTAACCTAGCCAAAGGGGCTGCAAATTGCAATAAGTAATAATGTTGCAACCTAAGATATCCATGCCTAACCTAATCCAGGATATTGAGCCCTTTTCCTGACCAGAGGGATTTGCCCTTCATGATCCCTCTTGCCCAACCCCCACCCCCTCCTCATGCCTAGCCTAGGGTACTGTTGTTAAAATATTAGATAGGAATCTCGCAATTATCCACTTTAACCTTTCAAAGCTGGGATAGAAAATAAATATGCAGAACATCAGGCCGGGTAAACTTTGAGGTCGGCCAGTTAAGAAAAAACGCATCAATGGAAAGAGGAAGATGCCTATGCAAATGCATAAGGTGGGAGAAATAAAGTCATAAATAATTTTCCGTACCCTCTGCAAGAAGTTGAAAATTATTATTTGCAACCCCTTGTGGGGTCTCTTACAAGACAAGCATAAATTTGATCAAGTTGTACATGTTTTCTAATATATTTTTTTTATTACAGCTAATACACTATCATAATAGATATGAAATAAAATCAGTAACAAATTCTGAGTATGTTTGTTGTAAGACATTTTACATAGATTTACTAAGATCGAAGATGCAGTAACTTATTTGGATTACATATCTTTTCTAATATTTCTTTACACTTTGCAAAATTTATATTATAACTGACATACTATCATAAAAAATAAGAACTAAAACCAACAGCAACCCCTGGGTATATTTATGAGCAAATACTATATAAAAAGACATCCTGTGAGAGAGAGAGAGAGACCGAAGAGATGAGAGAGAGAGAGAGAGAGAGGAGAGAGAGAGAGAGAGAGAGAGTCAGTACACTCTCCCTTCAAGTCAAGATCACAACTAACTCTCTCATGAGGTGCCCACTTGATTTCAGCTAGTCCAAAAGTTGCTATTAGTGAATTTATGGGCTATAGAAGCACGAATGGAAACTTTCCCCACCGATTCCTTCAAATGGATGGCTCGTAATATTGATGCTCATATGAGTGGGTCCGCCCACCACCCTAAACCTGTTAGTATATGAGGGGACCATTCAATTAAGGGTTGATAGAGCAGCAGTTGTCTCACTGTCAACCTGAAAATATACAAAGAATAAGTATATCTTCATTTCATCGGCATTGAAATTCTTTGGATTCAAGTGATAACTTTCTGTTGGAATTATGCAGCTTTATTTGGCCTTATGTTTTCTATTTGCTAAAATATCGAGTTTGCTTTTATGAATTTGAGTGTATTAAGCGTCTTGAGGCCTTTTCATATTATATCATGTATTCAGAGTTTTCGGGAAAACTTTCATATTTAATTTAATTTCCTTTCTACTAAATTGGCCATCTGATGAATTGCCTATGTAATGTACCATTTTATTTAATCCGATTTCCTCTCGTAAGTCTTTTTATTACTTTAATTTGGGCCAGAACAAACCTCAGGCCACTGGAAGTCTTGGAAGATCTCGCGGCTTTAGAATCGAAAGAGTTTCCGCTCCTCCCTGTGTAAATGTTTCGACATGGCTTGTGAAAGTCTCTGAAATAAGTATGGACTGTGGGTTAATCTCTCTCTCTCTCTCTCTCTCTCTCTCTCTCTCTCTCTCTCTCTCCTTCCTCACACACACACACACACACACACCAGCAGCATTAGAAGTATTTCGCTATCAAAAATCATTCACAATTATCAGCTGAATTTCTTGGTATACAAAGGTTGTTATCCATTGAGGAATAAATTCATAGAACCACACACATTGAAACTTAAATATTTTCATATTATGCGTTTATGGAACTAAATGTAAACAGCTTTGGTAATTATTATATTTAAGCACTGTGTGTGGTTTTTATATCAGTACCATATTTTTTGCCTCTCGTGTTGACCTTCGAAAATGTTATTCCTCTTTTATTCCTTTGTCATACCACGTCATCCTTTTCTGCTACCACATTGCTCGCCAAAATTCGTGCGACTTCCAACACGTCTGTCCTGCATCCACAAGGGGGCCACAGCCCTTTAAACATCAAATTCTTTTTGTCTCTCCCTGCGTCTTGCCTCTCTGTGTTCTCATCCGACTGCTGCTGCTGCTGTGGTGGGAATTGCTGATTGGAATGTTAGGTTCTTGTCTCTCCCTTGGAATAGAGTCGCTTTTATTAGTTCCTCAATGGGAAGGTACAACTGGAAGCTGCCGAGGGGAGGTTTGGGGGAGGGGCGGGGTTGGGGAGGTGGCTCGAATGGTAGAATTGACATGTAAAATGGAAGTTCACATGCACACACACACACACTCAGAGAGAGAGAGAGAGAGAGAGAGAGAGAGATGAAAGTAAATCAATTCGAATGCAATTACCCTAGACCTCTAATGCGATGGCTTATGTTAAATGAGGGAGATAATGCTTTATTTTCAGCATTTAAACATAGCAGATGATGTGAATGTTGCTGCAGATGCCTTCAATTCGAGTTCCAGTACAATTCACATCCATCAGCTACGTATACTTGGCTATTATTACGGTGCTTCAACCCTTCCCTTTTGTTTAACGTGGAAATTGTCCTGCGCACGAAGCCAGTCGTTGGCCGAAACATTTCTGCTTGGCGTTTTTGCGTAACAGTTTGCTTTACAGTGCTTTAAATAATAACTTTCACCAGTGACAGTTTTTGAGTGACCGGTGTGTTTTGACTGTTTGATACGAGGATTTAGGTAACACACTCTTTTTAGGGAAGGTTATATGTATATATATATATATATATATAGATATATATATATATATATATATATATATTAGCTAATAAATTATACTATATGCATCATGTTTGTATGTGTGCGTGTGTATGTATATATGAGAGAGAGAGAGAGAGATAGATAGAGAGGGCTGATGGCCTCAAGTCTGTATCAGTTACTAATAACGCTGTTGCGATACGTTTTATTCCGGATCTTTCTCTGGAAATATTCATCTGAGGGTGGTTAAATCATGACATGTGGGCGAGGCGTCTTCTTGTCTCTGTGCCGCGGAGAGTTTTAGCCAAAGGAAGATACAGGGCAGGTCCACTTTTCCCTTCTGATCTTTTCCTCTCTTTCTTGTTTGCTTGAACAAAACTTTTGTGTTTTGTTTTTGTTTCTGATAGTCTTGATGTTGCACAAACATATACACGCAGATTATGTATCATGGTTTTGACTTTTATTTGTGTACCTGTTCATACAGTATGTAAATACCTGATGCCTTCTTCTATCTTGTTTGCTTGATCAAGAATCCAGTGTTATTATTTTGTTTTAGATGTTTTTGTTGCAAAAACATGCAGGCACACGGAACATGGATCATATTCCTGCACGTTTTCTTTATATGTTTCTGTATGGTATGTACATGTATGTGTATATATTTGTCACCATATTTCTTTTTCACCGGTTTTGCGGTTGGCGCCAGAATTTTATAGAATTCACATTCTCAGCAGCTGTTCTTTGAGGTGAGGATGCGAGATCGCAGCACTTTTCTGGACTCCCAACTGCCAATGGTACCCATTCACAGCTGGGTCGACTGGTGGCAGCAGGCTGCTCGCGAACCACGGCCCTTAAAAATGAGGATGATGTTACCTTCCTCTTAAGCCTTAATGTGTTAGCCATTATTTTGGGATGAAGCTGCGACCCGCTACATTGTACTGTATCCCAGGTCTCCTCTATGTTTATGTCAGCTGAGGGGTAATGGTATTTAACATAACATATTTAAGTCATTTAATGTGCCCAGAAATTGATCTGTGGAATTCTCAGGTAAAGATTGCGAAGGAAATGGTCAAACGTGTATTGGCTGGATGCATTGTCGATTTTGCGAGAGGAAACTGGAACTCGTTTCGTGCTTAAGGGCCAAACTAATCTGCGAGAGTTCAGCTGCTGTGCTTTCACGAATAAAGTATGAGAACTTACTATTTTAAGCCTTTAACTGGTCTTACGCGATTAGAGACTTTTAGGAGTAGATAAAATATGAGATCTTGTGGATGATTGAGTTGAGAAAAAATGTATTTGATCGTTGGTCGAAATGAAATGCGTCGCTTGTCTGATTGAAGAAGCTTTGATCTTTATTTGTTGATTATTTTGTTTAGGATACATCGGAGCATATAGATCATATAATCCGCACTACTCATAAGGCCGACGGCTGTTGAGTTTCTCAGAAAATCCTGGAAAATGTCAGTGGTATTATTTCCCCCGTCACCTTCCCCCGAAAATAATAATGTACTGGAACACGCAGGTGCTGTGGTTAAGAATAAAAACACTTGGAGCGTTGTAATTAAAAAAAAAATGGCGGGCATATTGATGCTCTTCTGTTACCACTTGTCTTTCCTCCTGTTGCTCCCGTTTCCTGTTGAACATGAATGGGAGAGATGCTTGGGAGATGCCCTTTGGCATTATAGTCCACCTGTTACGTTGCATAACTCGAGGGACGGACGAGTGAGCACAGGCGATGCACTTCATTGGTCCGATTGTTTTCCAAGAAGACGTCTCCTCCAAGTGAGGATTTCTCCTTGGTAGACAAGACAGTGGCCACTGCCACGTTCATTCACATACGGCGGACATATGAATAAACCCCGTGTCCAGTAAATTTCTATAACAAAGCATTCGTATAACTTTACAGAAAAATCATCAGCCGGGGGTCGAATGTCCATTCTCATGTTGCACATTCTGTCTGTGTATACACACACACACACACCCGTTTACGAAGGGGTTATTGCCCTCAGTGCATCTCACATCTTGCACTGTAGTCATTACGAAAGTGAGTGTGCAGTTTCCCTTCTGGTTTTAGCTGCTCCCACTTCTTGGAATTTTAATTCATATCCATTCCTATTACCCTTCTTCTTTTACTGCTGCCCAGTCTCTCCAACTGTTATTCTCAGTACACGTTTAGATATGAATTTGTTGCATTTACTATTTGTATTATGGATACATGAAAGAGAGAGACTTTGCTTGGCTGAATCATTAGACGTTATGCAAGAGTCATAATTAATTTTGCGAATTATTTGGTTTTGGCCAGGCGTTATAATTAAATCAAAGTCAGAATGCTAATTTCATGTCAAATGGAACTCAGTTTATTATCAGTTACTAGGCAGAATAAGATGGAGATTAAGTCAAACTAATAGGTAGTTGGGAAGTTAAGGGGACCGTCCGCTATGGCGGATGACATGTCAACTTGAAAAAATAAAAAATCGAGTTATTACTTGTATCTATGCAGAAACATGCCGTGCATGCTTTCCAGAAGTTTCAGCCAATTATTTTTATAAATAATGAAGATATAGCGGTTTTTAAATGATGACGTCATCGTAACTGCGTCGTCTGTATGACTCTAGTTTGACAGAATCGTTTTTGCGTGTTTATTTTTGCATATATACAGCGATTTTTTCAGATTTTTTTCGAAATTCTCATACATCTGGTAGCAATGAAAGGTAGTGTGACACTGGGTGAGAAGCGAGCAGCTCAGAGCGGTTATTTATTTATAACAGGCAAGACTCGCTTAGAGAGTGACATGCACGTAGGCACTTGCGTTTGGTTACTAGCTATATACGTTGTTTTTATAACTTCTTTGTGAACTTATAGCAATGCCGAAGTTACCTAAGATCAAGAAGGCTACTCAGCATCTAAGGCTAGCAAAATTAGCGAATGCCAGGAGTGTGCTGAAAGAAAAACACAAAAATTCATTGTTATCAGCTGCCCTCATTGTCTCATGTCTCGCCGTCAACATCATTGTCTGGTGTCACGCTGAGGGTATTAATACCACTTTTAGGGGCAGGACCAGGATCCTTGATGTAGAAATCATCAATAAAAGTACAAATAAAGTAATTATGATAAAGTTGTTTTGACTTTTATAAGAAAAAAGCGAAAATTTACATGGCAAATCTTAGAGCTCATAACTAATAAACGTACTTATGCGCATGTCGGTAGCCATTACTCGGTTATTTATTATCCAATTTTAGAGAGAAAGATATTATTGGAAAGAGGAATAAAAATTCCATAATTCCTTGTGAGCCGATTTTTTCTTTCTTTCTATTATTTTTGGATTTTTTTGAGTAGACTAAAAAAGATAAAATCATAAAAAAAAATCGCAGAATTTTTCCGTATATAAAGCAGTTTTTATGGTATGATTTTCAATACAACTGATGTCATATTAGCGGAGAAATCGCTACCTATTTTTTTTTAATCAATTTTTGCTAATAAAACTAAAATCTTTTGCTCAAATGACTTGAAATTTTTATATGATGAAGGCATTATATATATCTAAAACATATATAAAAAATTATGTATTTTGCGTAATGAATAAAAAAAAGTAGACAACATAGCGGACGGTCCCCTTAAAGGCTCAGTGGCATCAGATCACCTGCATTTAAAGTATGAGTTAATTATTGTTTTATATCACATCCCATTCATTCCGTTAATCATTTAAAAGGGTAATTACTGTATTGAAATTCCTCCTCCTTGACTTGAGAAACAGCCGACCTTTCAATTAGCATTTCTCTGCATCCATTATCTTTCCCTCAGGTGGAGAGTCCTTCCATCCTAGGCGTCCTTTCAGGTGGTAATTGACGATCCAGGAATTCTCCAGACTCCTTGGAGCCTCCAGAGTCTAAATGTATGATGCTGGAAAGGCATTGCTCGTGAGGAGTATTTTAAGAAAATAGAAATTTTGGAAGAAAGCCTGAGTTGTGAGTCTTGACACGTCTGTACCTGCTGGCATTAACTGTGATATTTAAAACTGTCCTAAAATTTCATGACCATCGATATCACACGCACAACATATGAGCACGTGTTGAATAAAATTGGATTTGTGCGAAGCTTTCAGAAAAGTCGTTGAATATATCATGGTTTAATCCTTATTGCTGTGAACTCTCTGAAGCAAGAGGATACCATGCAGAAATGGGAAGCGGTTGGTTAGTCTTAGACAAATTGCTGGGAATTGAAGTGGAGAGAGAGAGAGAGAGCATTCATAAATATTTACATTCCGAATTTGCTTTCAGATTCTCCCTGTATACTAAAACTTTTCCATTCCTTCACCAGCCTACCTACCCCCCCCCCCCCCCCCCCACTCTCACTCTCTCTCTCTCTCTCTCTCTCTCTCTCTCTCACACACACACACAACACACATCCTACTGCCTCCAGCTTGTTTTGTTATTTTTTTTTTCTTCCATTATGAAAACTGTTTCCTAAAAAAAGACCGAACAAGGAGCAAATATGAGAAGTGCCTCCCTCCATTGCAGAAAATTTCGAAATTCTTGAACCACCTTCAGATTGTTTCAATTTCACTTCTTAACTCTTCCTCTCGATAATGGAAAGTAGGACCAAAGTTTATTGTACATTTTTTCTTTTTCACCAAAAAGCTGAAAATTTTCACGGTGTCGTATTTTACCTTTATTTTTTTTTTTTTTTTTTAGTGTATAATGCGACGGTAAGTTACCAATACTTTCTGTGCATCGAATCAAAAGTGAGATGGTTTTGTGCTGACGCCAGTAGAGCTGTCGCGTGTTACTCTTCGCGAAGCTTCATTATCCACGTTCTGTTCAGGTGCCACGATGCCACAGTGCCCAGTACCAGAGGTCTCTCAGCCCTTTAGTGTCTTCCTGTGAACGCTCATGTCCGGAGATCTTCGGAAGACTGTAACTACTCCATGGATGGTGCCATACCTCTTTAGAGGATGCAGCGATTGGTATACCGATGAGAGTCGATATTGAAAGCCTTACTTTTTCTCCAAGTAAAGGAAGCTCTTTCTTTCCGAGGTGCAGATCTATAGGACCTCCTTTGTCCCTCAAAATGGAAGCCGAATAAATCTCTTGATGTAAGAAGGCAGTGCCGTTATTAGTGCATCTCACGTGGTGTATTGTAGTCCCTACCAAAGGGTGTACTGTGCAATGTAGTTCGGCCCCTTAGCTGCGCCCACATCTTTTAGGCTTTTACTCCACCTCCATTCTTGCCTCCTTATACGTCATCTCATTTATTCTAGATCTCATAATTTTACTTTTAGATCCAATGACATCTCATTTGTTTAATGTTTCTCCTGCTGTTCTAGGTATATACTTCATCTCATTTTATATCTGAATCTCTTCATCTTAAGGTAACACCCAAGCACTTCGTCTCCTTTTATATCGGGATCTCATTCTTGCTCTCCGCCCACTCCAGCTCCCTCTTTTCAGTCTTAAAGACTGAATTGCTAGAAGTGTCCCATTGCTTGGCTTTGTTTCCTAACTTACATGATTTATTCTTTCTTAAATTGCAAAGGCTAAAAATAAATTGTTGAAACTCGCCCATTACATTAGCTGTAATCAATTCAACAAACAAAATCCGTTTAAAACGATAGAAACACAATTGACAAAAGGAGGTTCCATTTTTTGGCTAGGTAATTGTGTCACCATTCAGGTGGGGAAGGGGGGGGGAGGGGTTGAATAAAGGTGGTATGGTCTGTAGCCCTTAAAGGTGTCCTGGTTATTCCACACCTTGTGCATTATCCGGTTGAATCAGAAAGATCACAACTAATGTGACTATCACGACGGAGACTGAGTCAAGTGGAAAACCTTCCTTAGGTGTAAAGAAGGAAAGAAGTGATTGCAATAAAGAACAAATAAAAATTGCGTCGACGTTTCTTCGGGGCAATTGAGTTTTCTGTATAGTGCTGTATGACAGACTCGGCTACGGCACATAAAAACTCTCAACCGGCCGTGGTGGCCTGTGTTGTTGCGTTCCCAGACCCACGATCATGGCTAACTTTTAAACAAAGTAAGATCTACTGAGGCTACAAGGCTGTAATTTGGTGTATTTGGTGATTGCAGGGTGCATGATCCATATGCCAATTTGCAGCCCTCTAGCCTCGGTAGTTTTCAAGATTTGAGGCGGACAGACAAAGTCATCTCAATACTTTTCTTTTACATAAAACTAAAAATTGACTTGGGAATCAGCGAATAAATAGCAGTTTTCAGCTTGTTTCTATTCCATTCGCCACATTATGTATGGGTCAGGCAGCGTCGTGAATATTTTAATATTTTTTTTCCATATCGTAGTCTCTCTCTCTCTCTCTCTCTCTCTCTCTCTCTCTCTCTCTCTCTCTCTCTCTCTCTCTCACCGACACATAAGCAGGAATGTTATTGTAATAACTGTACATATGTGGACGCGCCACACATTTATATATATATATATATATATATATATATATATATATATATATATATAAAAGGCCTACCATGTTAAACAAGAAACAAAGATGAGATATTAACAAATGATTGATGAAGGCCGTCTTCCAGAACAGCAGCGAAGGTTATGAGTCAGACGATGAGTAGAAACTGGGGCTCTGTCTCCAGCGAGGAGATGAAATTATCCTTCGCCCTGCTTCGGGATAATTAATGATTAGGAGACCAGATTAGAATTTTTGGTGATTAGCGTGTCATTTCCTTTGAGCTTAAGCTGAGGATGGAAGGTGTCTGTGGAAAGAAAGAGAGACAGCGACTTTGACCACCTGGCTATCAAGATCCTTGCTGGGACAGGAGCACTTATCAATTATGCAAGTTATTTCCAAGGTATAATGGAGTCGATATTAAAAGGTATTATTAGGTTAATATTTGTGAATATAATAAAAGGGTATTCGTTTACATGTGACATATGGATATGTACGTATATATACGTGTGTGTATACACACACACACACACACACACACATATATATATATATATATATATATATATATATATATATATATATATATATATATATATATATATATATGTGTGTGTGTGTGTGTGTGTGTGTATATGCTTAAATCACAGTATATGCACGTGAATTCATTAAATAAGCAAAATACCACAAGAAAATGATAGGCAGAAATCCAAGCGATTTCGTCATTACTAAGACGTTCCTTGACAATGTCTTAGTAATGATGAAAGCGCTTGGATTTCTGCCTATCATTTTTCTGTGGAATTCGCCTTATATGTATATGTATGTATGTATATATAATTATATTTTATATATATATATATATATATATAATATATATATATATAGATATATATATATGTAGGTATATAGTATGTATATAGTATATAGTACATAATGCTTTGTAAGTGCATGTATGTATGTGTAAATGAGTATTATAGCAATTTTTTCTCTTATTTACGGATACCAATCCTCCTTTTCTCGCCTAAGTATGACATACGGGTCTCATTTAATTAACAACCGGCCGACAAGTGTAACGAAATATTCCTGCATGGCAGCCAGTTCCTGTGACAAGTAATTTAATTTTCCCAAAACCTGCAGATTTTGACCCTGCAAAATTTTTCTTCTATATATTTTTCAATATTGAGCCGTTTGACCCAATTGAGTTGCTCCGACAATCAGTCACTGTCACGTCTCGTAATGTACCAACTAAATCGTGGGTGAACGTTCAGTGCAGTAAAGCTTACACAATATTAACTTCATACACTGTACAAAAGGCTCATCAGCAGCTTGTCAAAGACACTTACATGGCCTGCATCATTAGTGCCTGTCCCTTCCTTTCCATTCCCTCTGTCTCGCATTCTGCCAAACCACTTCTGGGTTTTCCTTCCCTTCATTCTTCCTGACGCTTCTGAATTGTGCACATTTTTCATCACTTATAATCGTACATTCTTTTTCCACATGACCTACCATCTAAATACTCTCTGACTGCTCCTTTGGCGTCTGTGTCTCAACACATTTCTCTCACTCTGTCAATTCTTCTCTTGTACTGCATGTACGAGGCAAACGGTTCATCTCAAAAGCTACGACCCCCTTCACCTCTGGTTGGTAGGTCATAAGGGCGTAGGCCTCCTGCCACCTAATATTGCGGGAAATACTTGTGCCCCCATTCCCAGGTGGGTTGACCCTTTTACTACTAAGCACCGGTGTCTTATGACCCCCCCATAATGTGGAGATCCTGTTTGTACCTATAGAAACACCTCTACATATATGTCAACTCCCAAAGCTGTAAACTACATAGATGCCATCTCCAAAAGCTGAAAAAATGATGGGGGTATATAAAAAAAAAAAAAGAGGGTTTCTGACCCCCTTAGGAACGGCCGTCGAATTTCGGATTTTGACTAAAATCTTCCTTGGGGAGGGGGGGGGGAGTCTATGGTAAAACTTTGGTGGCCCTAGCTTTCATAGTCTGGGCGTGCATAACAGACAGACAGACAAATTGCCTTTTATACAGACTAGTTAGGGGCCCTGTACCCAGACAATGTGACTGTACTCGAAAGTAACAGTTATCTAACATGTGTTTTTTTTTTTTTTTTTTTTTTTTTTTTGCGAGCTAACGCTCGAACTTTTTATTTCCCTTTCTTGAAATTCCCTATGTTGTTGTACCTGCCCTACTTGTCAGAACTCAAGAATTCACAATTCAATGTTTACCGTAAACTACCAACCGAGCTGATACATTGGTCCGTCAGCTGTTAAGCACTTACGTGGGATTCCGCACCGGTGAAAAGTGCCTACAGACAACAGACCAAACTACTGTTTTTGTAGTAAGATAAATAATACTGTCTGTTTTAATATAAACGAGGATCACCTTTGACCTGTCTTTTTAAGTCAAGTGTTATGTTGCTAATTACTTATGAATGTGTGCAAATTACGAACAGCGATGTTAACTCGGCAACAACGACAACATTATAGTAAATGCCAAGTGTAATTTCCTCAGGAAGATAACATTATCCACTGCGACAATTATTATGCAGTAATGACTGAATTGTTAACTATGCATCGAGAATCCTCGTCACAGAATTATGTAAATTTCATGCTTTGAGTGATGTTGCTTAAGTTACCCAGGCTATTCAAGGAGAAGGGGCTGATAGTCACAAAGAAATGATAGGTAGGAATTCTGTTGTTTTCGGCCGTTCTTTGCCCAGTTCCTTTGAGGGCATTGCGGAATTATTTTTCATAGGGAATTGGGATTGCTTTTGTATGGTGGGAATTTTCTTTTCTAGGAAACGATTTTGTTTGCAAAGAACAGCACACGGATGGAAATATATGCACATGCACTCAATTTCTGTTCTCTGGAGGTTTCATTTGCAAGACCCATTCATTTGAAATCAAAGGAATAAGCCCTCTTATGAATATTGTTCAGGTGCTCATTGATTCTGTGAGGAATTGTAACACCCTGCATTCCACCACATCCCTTTTTCTTTTCCTCTGAATCTCCTTTTTTTCTTCACTCTATAGTTTGACGCCAGATCAGGTATCAAGGCGAATTCAGACTCCTTTGGCTTGTTATCGCATTGAGCAAGGGCATTGCTCCCTGTGTTCATCTGATTAAAGCTGCAAGGCGATCGTGAGATCTTCTTGCTGCTGTTCCTCTCTCCTGAGGAACAGCATCAGAACAGCGTCACTTTGGGAGGTTGTGTCTATTGAGTATATTTCAAATTCCTTCATGTAATCAAGTGATGTTGCTGCCGCTACTCTAATATTATATACTCACGCACTATTATTAATATTACCTTCATATGGGTAATGCTAAAAGATTTTATCGACTATGAAGACGTACCACAATACTAGCAGTGAATAATATTAGCACTTAGTAACAGATATGTTCTGACTATCAAGATAAAACATGAATTTTGAATATTTTCTTTTGTCGTCTCTAGTAAAATTCAGAGGCTGATATTATTACACCTTTGTCTCCCAAAATAAAATATTCAATCCATAAGCCACTAATTTTCTCAAACTTCTGATTTCATCATCAAATTCCTCAATGAAGAAAATAGCTGAGGAACATCGGATGAGCAAATAATGACAATTATTTAACAAAAGAACGTTTTCCTCTAAATAATAAAGAAACAGTATCTGGGAATAAGACAATTCTGCTTCCTTAGGTGAGTATTGAATATGAACATCTGATATTCACAATGCGCTTTTGTGCAAATGAGCTGTGTATTATTCCGAATTCCCAATTCATTTTCTTATTGAACTCAATGGTGAGAGCCTCCGTTCTAGGAGATTAAATATGGTAGTAAGTTTGACGAACACTGGACTCTCTCTCTCTCTCTCTCTCTCTCTCTCTCTCTCTCTCTCTCTCTCTCTCTCTCTCTCTCTCTCGTGTTGTCATGTAAATGTGAATATTCTCAGCATTTAACGTATACGGCACAAGGTTTTAAGCATGACTTAAGGGTGCATTAATCTTCATCTAATTCCCTTATGATGGGGACCAGATTCTTAAACCATAGGCTCTACTCTCCGTTCCATAGCCTTCCACAGCCTCGGGTAAGAGGCCCTTGCCTTTGGGTACATTTTAACCACATTTTTGTGCTTTTTTGAGACTATTATTATTATTATTATTATTATTGTTTTTTGCTCTATCACAGTCCTCCAATTCGACTGGGTGGTATTTATAGTGTGGGGTTCCGGGTTGCATCCTGCCTCCTTAGGAGTCCATCACTTTTCTTACTATGTGTGCCGTTTCTAGGATCACACACTTCTGCATGAGTCCTGGAGCTACTTCAGCCTCTAGTTTTTCTAGATTCCTTTTCAGGGATCTTGGGATCGTACCTAGTGCTCCTATGATTATGGGTACGATTTCCACTGGCATATCCCATATCCTTCTTTTTTCTATTTTCAGATCTTGATACTTATCCATTTTTTCCCTCTCTTTCTCTTCAACTCTGGTGTCCCATGGTATTGCGACATCAAATGAGTGATACTTTCTTCTTGACTTTGTCAATCAACGTCACGTCTGGTCTGTTTGCACGTATCACCCTATCCGTTCTGATACCATAGTCCCAGAGGATCTTTGCCTGATCGTTTTCTATCACTCCTTCAGGTTGGTTTTCGTACCACTTATTACTGCAAGGTAGCTGTTGTTTCTTGCACAGGCTCCAGTGGAGGGCTTTTGCCACTGAATCATGCCTCTTTTTGTACTGGTTCTGTGCAAGTGCCGGGCATTCGCTTGCTATGTGGTTTATGGTTTCATTTTTCGTATTGCACTTCCTACATATGGGAGAGATGTTATTTCCGTCTATCGTTCTTTGGACATATCTGGTTCTTAGGGCCTGATCTTGTGCCGCTGTTATCATTCCTTCAGTTTCTTTCTTTAGCTCTCCCCTCTGTAGCCATTGCCAATTGTCATCGCTGGCTAGTTCTTTAGTCTGTCTCATGTATTGTCCGTGCATTGGTTTGTTGTGCCAGTCCTCTGTTCTGTCTGTCTTTCTCCTGTCTCTGTATATTTCTGGGTCTTCGTCTACTTTTATTAGTCCTTCTTCCCATGCACTCTTGAGCCACTCATCTTCACTGGTTTTCAGATATTGCCCCAGTGCTCTGTTTTCGATGTTGACGCAGTCCTCTATACTTATAGTAGTCTCCCTCCTTCCTTTCGTGTTATGTATAGTCTGTCCGTATTTGCTCTTGGGTGTAGTGCTTTGTGTATTGTCATATGTTTCCTGGTTTTCTGATCTATGCTGCGGAGTTCTGCCTTCGTCCATTCCACTATTCCTACGCTGTATCTGATTACTGGCACTGCCCATGTGTTTATGGCTTTTATCATATTTCCTCCATTGAGTTTTGACTTGAGTATCGCCTTGAGTCTCTGCATATATTCTTTCCTGATCGTGTCCTTCATCTCTTGGTGTTTTATATCCCCTCCTTCCATTATTTCCAGATATTTGTATCCTGTCTCATCTATGTGTTTGATGTTGCTCCCATCTGGTAGCTTTATCCCTTCAGTTCTCGTTACTTTGCCTTTTTGTATGTTGACTAAGGCGCATTTTTCTATTCCAAACTCCATCCTGATGTCCCCAGATACAATCCTTACAGTCTGGATTAGGGTATCTATTTCCTTGATGCTCTTACCATACAGCTTGATGTCGTCCATGAACATCAGATGGTTGATTCTGTTGCCTCTTTTCTTGAGTTGGTACCCGGCATCCATCTTCTGTAGTACTTTTTTGTTCATGGTGGGAATCATGGGCTACTACGAAGAGTAGTGGGGACAGTGAGTCGCCCTGGAAGATCCCTCTCCTGATATTAACCTCTGCTAGTCTTATTCCAGAGCTTGTAAGTATTGTATTCCAGTTGCGCATTGTATTTTTGAGGAAGCTGATGGTGTTTTCCTCTTGCCCATATATTTTCAGGCATTCTATTAGCCATGTGTGTGGTATCATGTCGAAGGCTTTCTTATAGTCTATCCATGCCATGCTTAGGTTGGTTTTCCTTCTCCTACTGTTCTTCATTACCATTTTGTCTATCAGGAGCTGGTCTTTTGTGCCCCTACACTTCCTTCTGCAGCCTTTCTGTTGGTGGGGGATGGTGTTTGTCTCCTCTAATTGGTAGTTGTATAGCCCTTTCTTGACTGATGATCCTGTTAGTAACTTCCACATTATTGGTAGGCAGGTGATAGGCCTGTAGTTACTGGCTATATTTCCCTTACTCTTGTCTTTTTGTACTAAGGATGTTCTTCCTGTGGTCATCCATTTGGGTGCTTGGTGATTTGAGATACAATGCTGGAGTTGTTCTGCTATTCGTGGGTGTAGGGCCTTGAAGTTTTTGAGCCAGTATCCATGGACTTCATCGGGACCTGGGGCTTTCCAGTTTGGCATTTTCTTTAGTTGGTGTCTGACTGTGTCTGTCGTGATCTCTATGAATCTTTGTTTTATTCTCCCTGTTTCTTCTTCCTTGACTTCCTGGAGCCATGTTGCATGTTTGTTGTGTGATACCGGATTGCTCCATATGTTTTCCCAGAGTCTCTTACTTGGTTCGGCTTCAGGAATTTCTGGGTGGTTGTCTTCCCCTCTTAGTTGGCTGTATAGTCTTTTCTGGTTGGTTCCGAATAGTTTGTTCTGTTGGTATCCCTTATTCCTTATTATTATTATTATTATTATTATTATTATTATTATTATTATTATTATTATTATTATTATTATTATTATTATTATTATTATTATTATTATTATTATTTTATTATTATTATCTGTTCACCGCTTTCTGCTTTTCAAATTCACCATTTCTTCCCTCATTTGATGTGGCAGTGCGGAAGAATTTGTTTTGTCTTGCACTGTAGCTACTCAACGGGTTATTTTCTTCCTCGTTACTCACTTGAAAGCAGTTAGACGTAGAGAGAAATTTTTATTTTGTTTCTGGAAGTAAGTGTACAGTTTTTCACTCCAGAATTCAGGTAGTTCCTTTGATCTACTGCCGGAACATTATACGTAGTAGATTGTCAAGGTATCGTTACTTCTAGTAGAGCCAGAATTTTCATTAAATGTAATAGGAATTATGCGGGAGGCCTCCATGAAATTCTATTTTTCAAAATATTGAGCAAAGATATGTCTTTTAAGCCTTTGTAATGATGCCATATGCGTTACTTCCCTAAAATATGCTTTACACAGTATCTTGACTGCAAGGGAAAATTGGTTATCTCTAGAAGCACTGACGTATGCTCAAAGAATGGCTTTTATGTTATGTTACTGATCAGGAGAAGCGAGAGTGTTCATGAGTTCTATCTGCCAGTGACAGCTATGGAATACAACTCAAATGTATGATAATGCAATGGATCCAGTACTAACAGATGTCTCAGTTATAACTTCAAGAAGCCACTGTATGACATTGCTCTTTCCAACCACTGCTCCATTGCAGTCGACGTCTTGGACATTCATTATCTTCCATCACTACTGCAATTTGATTAAAGAAAAAAGAAAAAAACCGTATCTGAAGCCGTCTCGCAACTTACAAAGACCAAGATTGGATTATACACCTACAGTTATTTTTGTAATTCTTGACAATTCTCGGCTAATGCAGAAAATGATTGAGAGATATACAAGACATCTGTTCTGTTATTTCTGATCGCAGCCGAACCTCCACAAACTCAGAGAGTTGAGAAATGATTCAAAGAAATGTTCAATTAAAGAAGAGATCTTAAGTGATTTGAAATTTTTCGAAAGGGCCTTTCATTCCCAAAGACAGAGACCTGTGATGGTGGCCACTAAAGGCTTTTCAGACTTCTCATGACGCAGCCGGATGGATGAAAGAGCAAAGGGAAAATTGCTGGAACAAGAGAGAAACCAGTTGGACACAGGAAAAGGATGAGAAAAAGGGAACGAGGAAACCAAGAAGTGAAAAATAACCAAGGCATGTAAAGGAAAAGGGTAAAACAACAAGGAAAATGTAAAACAGGGAATGTAAATAGTGAAGTTGTATGAAATAGGCAAATACACAAGTACGGACATTCTAATATGTATATATATATGGAATAGTTAAGAAAAATAAAAGAAGTTTAATTCTGCTTAACAAATGCATACATCCAAGACATCCGAGCCTTATAAAACTTTACATTTTCAAAAAGTGAAACGATGTAAAAAAAAAAATAATAATAATAATAATAATCTGTTTTCACTACAAACAGATTATTCTCATGCGAGGTCACCCACTCAAAAGGTCGGCTTATACTTTAATCCGTATTTACCCTATCTTCCCCGTATACACATTTTCTCTCTCTCTCTCTCTTCTCCTTCACTCTCATCTCGTCTCTCTCTCTCTCTCTCTCTCTCTCTCCAAACGTCAATTATTAATAATTAAACAATTGTAAATGAACTAATAAAAAAAATCAGAATATGTGAAGCAAAATCCTGTCAAACATTTGCTCATTTCTTATTCATTTGTGCTTGTGAGCTGTTTTTCCTCCCTCTCTCTTACCATACAATTTTTTCATATTTCTTTGTTTTATTGTTATCCAAATTAAACATTTATATTGAACAAGCCCATTGACTATAGAAGCAGAGAGAGAAGACAATAACAATTGGATAAAAGCAAATCAACCCAACCTTTATATAGCTCCTTTTAAACTTATGAACGCAGGCATCGGTAATATTGAAAATAATAAAGTGCTTCAGGCACTAGTAATATTTTAACATGGCACCGTTAGCTCTCTGCAGATCTTAGTGATGCACAGTGGGCCAGGAGGTGGACAAAAACCAAAAAAATTATTGTTTAGCTTTATCAAAATTATATTAAAAACGTAAATTAGAATAGTTTTTAGAAAGGGAACCGTATATTATAGCATTATTTAAGAAGTAGGGGTTAGACTGGCGCTATGGTTTTTAGACACAATCGGCTAAGTACATTCTCTCCCAATATGCTAGTGATTAGTCTACATCAGAATTGTGTGCATGTAGCATCTGTGATATTAGGTCTGTGTTTCATTAGTTTATAAGAGTTTCAACAAGTTTACTACGTCTTATTTCTGTGACTAAACATTTCAAATGTTGTGTGTAACATGCAATTAATCCATGTTGTATTGATATATACAAAAGTACTTCAAATATTTGCTTCGTATCTCTTATGGATTTTATTATACTATTATACTTAAAAGCCTATCCTGTGCTTCTAAGATTGATCTGGTTTCATTGAAGAGTTAGAGAACTGTTTTTCTGGTGCTGGAAATTCACTTCTCGTCACTCATCTATAGATGAAATTCTCAATTGAAAATGAAAATGAGACTATAAGAATTCTACATCTAATTATGGGAATACTGCTCGCCGGTTTTTCATGAATGTAGAAATGACATTCGAAATTACTGACTTTGATCAATGCTTTGTTTATAAACTTTATTTGATTTTACAGACAATGTCATCTGGTCTTTATATCAATGCAGATAAATTTGAAAGGTTTTGCTTGGACACTGCCAAACGTTATGTACAAAATCATAACTTGTACTACATGCCCCAAAGCTTGCATTGGTTGTTAATTCATGGTGCTTCAGTGATATGCAACTTCAATCTACCAATTGGCATATTATCTGAGGAGGCACAAGAAGCAAAGGATAAAGAGTTCAAGAAGTTTAGGGAATTTTCCACAATGAAAACATCACGAATAAAGACAAATGAAGATTTGATGAGAAGATTACTTTGTCCATCTGATCCCTTGGTAAGTTCTCTAAGAAAAGTAGACAGACTTGTAAACATTGAACTACCTGAAGAAAGCAAAAATTTAATCGTCCTAAATACCCTTTGATTTGTATTATGTAGTCTTAATACGGGTTAAAGTTGCTTGTTATTTTAGATTTTTTTATGGAAAACTTGCTTTTATTTCTATATTCATATTACTATGGTATAATAGTATAATCAAAATGTTATTCTTTACGTTCATTAAAAAAAATTATATTGTAAAATCTTTAGAGACAGCATTTGATAGAAATAATCTCATTTTGTTTATATAATTGTATTCTTATCTTTTCTGCGTTGAATAAAGGTATCAAATATAAAGGTTATATAGTTTAACTATATTTTACCAAATACACAAAAAATGGGTAAACCTATCACGCATATTATTACATATGCTTGTAAATACGGTACTCCAAATGTTGATAAAAGAAAATTATAAATAATACTTGGATGTGAGAGCAAAAAATAATTTTGTCCAAAAAATTACTGTTCTGGCACACTGTGTGATGGGTTGAAAGTGTTAAAGGAGGAAGGTCCATTTATAAGTAGACCTTCCAGAAGAGGCCCAGAAAGGATATAGTCTTGACGCCCATTATTAATTAAATATTGCCAATGGAAAGCAAATCACTGGAGATGAAGAACGATGTGAGATCAACCAGTTAATCAAGATTTAGTTTGCTGAAATGCAGCCGCTTATCTCACTTCTTATAGAACAACTTGATATATTCCAGATCTAAGTTAAGGGTGACTGCAGCTTTGTTTTGAATTTTCGTGGAGCTAGGTTTGTTGTTGTTTGACAACCCTTGTTTGTTTAATATGTGACTGGAAAGATTTTAAAATAATTATAGAACTCTCCAGTAATAAGCGGTAACAGAGCTCAGTAGCATCGATATTGTCTATCAATCATAGCCCTAATTTAACTGAATCATAGATTTTATAATATCCTGTTTTATGAATAGAGAAAAAAAGAAACTAAAGCAAAAACAGTTGTTTGGATAATGAACACTTGTACTGAATAATTGCCCTGGATAGCTGGACCGAAGAGTGACTTAATAAATATGCTCAAACAAAAATGGTTCTGATTAATCCAGCATGGAAAAATTGATCTGGCCAATTAAACGGGCAAATGGCTCTCCAACGCTTCGTCATTACCACGCCTTCTGTTTTTGCTTTGTTGTGGTGGTGTTTAAAAGAAAAAGTGAGGGGAGTTTTTGGGTTGACATTCATTATAAGCATCCTGGCCTCTCCGTCTACCTGGCCACCTTTTGTCGAGTCTCCAAGCCTCTGCTCTCTCTCTCTCTCTCATCTCTCTCTCTCTCTCGCCTCTCTCTCTCTCGTCTCTCTCCCCCCCCTTCTTTTCTCTCTCTCTCTCTCTCTCTCTCCTCCTCCTCCTCCTCCTCCTCCTCCTCCTCTGGTGGACACGTCAGGACACCTCTTCTCTCATTTTTAGAAACTTGTAATCTTGTGACTTCTCGGTTTGAGGACAGCTTCCTTCAGTCAGAATTCCAAGCTCTGGAACTCACTTCCTGGTCCTGTTTTCTCCAGCAGTTAATAACCTGAGATCCTTTTTCCGGTAGAAGGATTTGGTGCTTCGTTTGGGTTGAGTCCTTTTCTTTACCCTTTTTACTTTTTCCTTTCTTCTTCCTTACCTTTTTTTGGGGGGGCCTGAAGTAGATAAGGACATTGGGTCGCTTGTCGTACTCGTACTGACCTCTAATAACACATGTCTTATTTTGACATCTGTTAAAGGGAGTTCTTCATATTTTTAAAGAAAATAGCGTGCAAATGGTATTCTGTGTGTGTGTGTGTGTGTGTGTGTGTTCATGGTTATCCTAGTTTTTTCCCATTGAAGAATCGAGTGTAATGTTTTCTCTTGAATGACTCTTATCACTGATCACAAGATTCACAACTTGTGAATGGTAGTACATACCAGAGGTAGTACATACCAGAGAAACCACGATTCAGGTTATTAATTTGTGACAAACGATTAATCATAAAATAGGAAATGTCAAAAAAGTATTTTGAGACTCTGTTGGTATAGAAATAAAGCAAAATGCAAAGGTTAACTGGGTCAAAGAGCGAGAAAGAAGAGTCGACGAACTCAGGTTAAGCAGCCAAGAAAAGTCAGCGACTTAAGCAGCCAAGAAAAGTCAGCGACTTTTCTTGATCAGTGAAACGTCATGGAAATATGTCGGCAACTTATCGCGCATTCTTCACGGACAAGTTGAATACACGTTAACGACTAACCGGAAGCCCCAACCTAATGCTTCATACGATTATTCGGCATTGGCCAAAGAACTGTTTTGCACTCAGGGTCGTTGACTTGTTTTCAATCTGTTGGTTGTCCATATGTGACTAGTTCATGGCTTGTTTAAGGAAGAAGCCTAAGGAATGAGGGAAAGAGGAGATACCAATATAGGATTCAATGATTCTCATAAGTTAAGGAGAAAGGAAGAGAAGTCGGGGATAGAGTGCTTCAAAAGTGATTTGTTCTCTCCAGGATCGTATTACCTTTGGAGGTGGTGGACATTTTGCTTTTATTTCGTTGTTTACTCTTCTCGTTATTTATCTGGGATCGAGAGCCATTTTGATTGGCTTGATTTGTTTTGTCTCGTTTCTCTCTCTGTTTGCGTATTTTCGGTTCATTATTCTCTTTTTCTTTACTTCATGTACATTTGGTATTGTTCTGTCTTTTGACAGCACGATAGAATCGGAGAGAGTACTCTCCAAATTAGATATTTTTCTGGAAAAGTTTTTTTTTTCGTTGCTTGTTAAAATGGAGATATTTCGTCTTCAGTTTAACTGTATTTGTCTTTCGGTTATCTCTTTATTTACAGTACTTTATTTATTAATATACTATTTTTAGATTATAACATGCCATACGAGTCCCCTAAGAACGGAAAACATTATAAATCTAAATAATAAAGGGAAAACACAAGGAAAAAGTAAATGAATCACGTATGATAATAAAGCTTAAGTAAAGCTTATTGATTTATAATAAACAAAAGAAAGTCAGTCCATTTTCATGTGACCTTAAATTTTCCCACTATTACAGGAATGAAACGCGGTTTGTAATTATTATGAAATACATGTACCGAAATGGCAGGTTTGGGAGACTAATTTCATTCAATTTCATGAATAATTGAGTTTATATTTTCTCTTGGAAAAGGAAAGATTATTTTATTCTGTTTTATGAATAATTGACTTTATATTTTCTCTTGGAAATGGAAACTTCGTCCCTGAATTTATGGCTGTGACGTTCGGAATAAAATTAATTAAATTAACTGAGTGATTGAAAATTGTTTGGAATACACACACGCACCCACACAATATATATATATATATATATATATATATATATATATGTATGTATATATATATATTATATACCATATATATATAGATATATATATATAAGATCTAAACCATATATATCCTATAGATATATAATATATATATATATATAATTATATATAATTTATATATATATATATAATATTACTAATATATCTATATATCTATATATATATACTATATATTCTATATATATTCTATATTTATGTATATCTATATCAATTATATATGTATATATATATAATATATATTAGAATATATTATATATGTATATACTAATATATATATACATATATATATATATATCATATATATAAATATATATATATATACATCTATTTATATATATATATATACATATATATAATATAGTATATATTATATATATATATTCTATCATATATACATATATATATGAATAGTAATCTATGCTTGGGGGATAGGTTTTTGAAAACTGACAAAAAAAAAGCAAGAAATTTTTTAGACTAGCTTAGATGAGGACGAAGATTTTTTGGTAAATCAGACTTTGGGGATGTGTTAAAGTAATACATGAATATATGTATATTTATATTATTATGTGTATATATATACGTGTATACAAAGTAGTTAGGCAGAAATTTTATTGAAGACTTTCATATGTATATATTAGAATTTTTGAGTTTTTGTGTTTTTAATAAGCCGATTTAATTACGCAAGTTTTCATATACGAGAAAGAGAGGGAAAATTACGGTGATTATGGAGTGATGAAAATAGAACTTTTTGTCACAAAATGCTTCTGGTCAAGTCTCTCTCTCTCTCTCTCTCTCTCTCTCTCTCTCTCTCTCTCTCTCTCTCTCTCTCACACACGCACACGCACACGGTCTGTCTTTTGTACAACACGATCCAGTTTACGTGAGGGAAGATAAAGACCTTTTTATAAAATTCAGTGTTTACTTTCATATGAGTTATTAGGGAAGTGAATCATTTACTGGTCCTAGATTGTCAGTCTCATCGGCCTTTCAATAAAGAAAAAAAGAAAGTTAAAAAAAACGTTATAGCTAACAACGAACCAAAATTACTGTCTATATAGAAAAGTTGCATTTATGTGAATGTACTAATTATATGCTTGGAAATTAAAGGAAATTGCCTCAAGCGAAATAAGAAGAAACACAGCTCCTTAAATTTAATTTCATGATCTAAAGGTAAACTTATCATTTCTTTCAAGTATAACTTCCGGCCTGCATTCTGTTCAAAAGCTATTTGCCAAATTTGCATACTTTTAATTAACTGTAAATGTAAACAAAATTGGCCGGTCGTTCACGAATTCCATTTCGATGCAAATTAGTCGGAGCTAACTGGAATGAATGAGCCTCCATTCCCGGGAATGGAGCAAACTTTATTCCTTCTCTGTTCCAGCTACATTCATACGCTTCGTTTACTACAGGTAAACAGTTCCATGTGATTAGAACAGCGGAGGTCTTTCATGGACATCCTGGAAGGAGCGTCGTTGTTGGCGTTGCTATAATTCCTCTTCTCTGGAAGGGAACAAGATTAGTTATTTTGGTGATGGTACCATTGATGTTATTGATGGTGATATTCTTTTCTGTTATCGTCACCGTCATTATTATTATTATTATTATTATTATTATTATTATTATTATTATTATTATTATTATTATTTGATTTTGCTTCGCATGATCTATGAACATGCAGAGATAATTTACACTTCCTCATCACCACTGCTGTAATGACTATTATTATTTTCCTCGTTTTTATATTATTACTCAAGAGTAATAATTCCAATAATACTAATAACTTTTTTGTTGTTATTGTCTCCATCAGATGGGTTGACCTGAAACCATTTTTACGCGAATACTTTCAAATGCTCGAATAACTATTTTTGTCATTTTTGTCACTTTTTCTTTTGTACGAACATTACATGGTGTCACTGAATAATTTTGTAACCTGCATCTCCTACATTATGAAAGCATCCGCCAGGTCTCTGATCTGTCCCCAACTGGCCACCGGTGTTCAGATGTCTTTGTGATGTATTGGACTCTATTTATCTGAAGTACAATTTGTTGCAGTTTCGGTCTGGTATTCTGCAATCATCGGAATATAATTATTTTTTTGTTTTAATAAGCATTTAAGCAATATTGTAATATATTTAGAATATGTAAGAAAAATTTGGTATACCGAGTTCTCTATTAATTACCTGGATAACCAAATGTCTATTTTTATATAAAACATTAATTGAATTCGCTTACCTTCTAATTTTTGTCTCTTTCTTGCAGGTAAGGCTGAAAAGAAGCAAGTTACTATTGGGACGATATATTTTACTAATGCGATAAGGAAAGAGAAAGAAGATAGTCTCATTTTGAAGCTTGTTTCTTAGATAAATTTTGCTATGTTTATTATTTCACGAGTATATTTATCGATATTCAAGTAGTATTATAGTGTATTTCGTCCCTACTGACTTAGTTTCCCTTTTGAAATATTGAGCGTAGATTATTGGTTCTTGGTTGAATTGGAATGTTAAAACGTGAAGTCAATTCCCGGTATAAATGATATTAACATGTACATATAAGTTTCGTCATTTTTGCTGAACAAAAGCTCAATTATCTAAAGTTATTTTAAAACCTTGATTGAATTTTTTCATTAATTCAAGATCCAAAAAGTGAATCTAAAACAATTCAGTTTTGCTGTGAGAAGCTTGAAATGTCCAAATTGTTAACATTCTTACATAAGATTTTCCTTGACTTGATTAAACATTGATTAATTTGAAACGGTTAGTCGTCCTTTGTAAGAGAAGGAAATCTCTAAAAGTTTTCGTGAGCTAAGCTCTAGACCTTTCTATCCATAATGTTTTGAATTACAGGGGCAGGCTCTCTCTCTCTCTCTCTCTCTCTCTCTCTCTCTCTCTCTATCTCTCTCTTCCTCTCTCATCTCTCTAGTCCTCCCTCTCTCTCTCTCTCTCTCTCTCTCTCTCTCTCGCAATTCAGTCCTGTATTTTTTCATCGTTTGGTTCTTGAGTATATAGGAGTTCTTTAGAATCGGTGGATTTCTACTCGATTTCCGGTATATTAAAAGTTGCAGTCGTGTTTTCTCTGTACAAAAATCCTTCTTTTTGATTTGTTCTCTTTTCCATTCAAGTAATTAATTTGCACTGACAGACAGTATTGTGCACGTGTTTTTGCAGACGCCAAAAAATCTTGTTAAAAATAACCATAAGAAAGTCTCAACTCGCGAATTGTGTTCAGATTGTGGATGTATATCTCTTATTCTGTAAGCTCGCTATTAATGCAGAGTATTTTGAAGTTCTGGTAGTCAGTCCATACACACATATGCTAACCTCTGTTGTTTAAATGTTTTTATTCAATAGCATCTCCTCCATCTTGATTTACAAAGCTGTCATACAATCATGACTAAAATGTTTCCACTTCTTCCCTCGCCAAACACACTCAATCACTCACTCACTCGACAGTAGAAATGTGGCCGTTAAGCCGCGCCAATCCGTCGCTAAATGCATTTGCTTAACTCCTGTCGGTTTTTTCATTTTAAAATTTCGTTTGTGAACGAATTGCAGTGCTTGTGTGACTTAATGTTTTGTAGTGGTTATGATACTGGCGTCACTGGTGAGAGGTCCAGAGGTCCCGAATTCGATCCCAGGGGCAAGGTAGTTGATTTCTCCGTCCGGTTGAACCCCGTTTTGACTTCGTTGACGTCAGTTGGGTTATTAGTCAGCAGTGTGGGTCTAAGAAAAGGCTGTGACTAGCACCTTCATCCCAAATTGCAGGCTGAAAATTTGGAGCTACCATCTCGTGGGGAAGATTACTTTCTAACTATCTATCTGCCTCTATATATATATATATATATATATATATATATATATATATATATATATATATATATATATATATATATATATATATAAAGTCCTATTGAATAAATGTACATGTCTAATAGACGGAAAAATAAATAGCAATTGCTGTGCACGAAACTCATCCCATCAATCCTCTCCATCATAAAAGAAACCATCTTTCTAATTTCTAATGATGGCTTTCGTTTTTATCCATTTATTTTTAAAATTTTTATTTTAATCTCTCTTCTTTGCCGCATGCATGTCAACCATCGTGTTATTCTTTTGTTCCCGCATTTATTCATTTTTCTTAGGAATTTATTCCCAAATATTAGATTGAATAACAGGATATTAACGTTAAGTAAAATCGTAAGTGTTATGATTAAGTAGTAATTCCTTTTTTAGGTAAATAAATGAACATAACTGTCTAAATTAGACCTGTATGCATTGGGTGGTTAAGGATGTATAAATATGCATTTGTTAAGCCTTATAAATAGCCACATCATTTAAATATACATATTACTGTATAATCAATAAATATGAGCTTCGATTGCATAGCAATTCTAAATGAATATTAACGCGATTTGGTTTAAGTTTTCGTAGGATGAATTAGTTATGAGATTCTAAACTACCGTTCAAGTAATGTTTTCCATTATTAGATAAGACAAAGTAATTGATTTTTGTTAAATAAATATCTATCCATAATAATCTTAAGTAATAATTGTATTAATTGAAATATTCTCTTTAATGATTCGTAATATTCATAAATAAGAAATAAGCTAAAATTGCATACGAAACGCTATTGACCTTATACGACTGGGCTTAACCTAGAGCAAACGTGACAGGTGGTGTTAGTGTGTAAGAAACTCCTCCGCTTCTGCAGAGAACTGATTCAGAAGGCAACCAGATAAGTACATTATATGTCTGCTATTTTAGGACTAGACATTAGACATCTGTATACCGAGGTCTTATCTGGTGAATTTCGATTGCAGTTTGTGAAGCAGTTGGTAGATTACCGGTTAATTCATTTAAAATTAAATATTTGTAATATTGCTTTTTTATGATGTAAGATAAATAATTTAATATCTTACATTTCCTATTTTGTATTTTCATCTTGTATTAAATTTCTACCTTCACATTGCATTATATTTTTTTCAATCAATGCATGAATGAAGAGAACTTCGCTTGGGACTTTACTTATTAATAAATATTTTGATTAATTTTGTTAATATTTTTTGTGTTTTCTATTAGTGTCGGAAACATTACAGTTTTACTTCATTAGCAAGTGTTGATGGTGCGTGATTTTCCTAGAAACAGGGTGAACTTGGCAGATGTCATGTTGATGTGGCTCATTCAGCTCTTAAGACAATGAAAAGAGTGGGTTGGAGTGGCTGGACAGCAAGATAAACAGGTCCTGATAGTTAGTTAAGGAGATGAATTGCAACTATCTAAAGATGGAATTTAGAGAAAATCACTCAGCTGCTCTGTTGCCAGAGGTTCCATTTACGTCGTTGTCGTTTATTCCTTCATTTCTTTCCATCATTGCTGAGTTTTGCTATTTAACCCATAGCTGGACCCTACCCACCCCATCAGGGATAGGTACTCATTTACAGCTGAGTAAGACTGGGGAAATTATGGTAAAGATCCTTTCCCAAGGAATCAACGCCGAGGAGAGCGGTCACCCATCCAACGACTGACCAGCCCCAATGTTGCTTAACCTGTCGATTGACGACCTAACCCACTCTGCCACGGCGGCACATACTAATAAAAGTAGACGAAGACCCAGAAATATACAGAGACAGGAGAAAGACAGACAGAACAGAGGACTGGCACAACAAACCAATGCACGGACAATACATGAGACAGACTAAAGAACTAGCCAGCGATGACAATTGGCAATGGCTACAGAGGGGAGAGCTAAAGAAGGAAACTGAAGGAATGATAACAGCGGCACAAGATCAGGCCCTAAGAACCAGATATGTTCAAAGTACGATAGATGGAAATAACATCTCTCCCATATGTAGGAAGTGCAATACGAAAAATGAAACCATAAACCACATAGCAAGTGAATGCCCGGCACTTGCACAGAACCAGTACAAAAAGAGGCATGATTCAGTGGCAAAAGCCCTCCACTGGAGCCTGTGCAAGAAACATCAGCTACCTTGCAGTAATAAGTGGTACGAGCACCAACCTGAAGGAGTGATAGAAAACGATCAGGCAAAGATCCTTTGGGACTATGGTATCAGAACGGATAGGGTGATACGTGCAAACAGACCAGACGTGACGTTGATTGACAAAGTCAAGAAGAAAGTATCACTCATTGATGTCGCAATACCATGGGACACCAGAGTTGAAGAGAAAGAGAGGGAAAAAATGGATAAGTATCAAGATCTGAAAATAGAAATAAGAAGGATATGGGATATGCCAGTGGAAATCGTACCTATAATCATAGGAGCACTAGGCACGATCCCAAGATCCCTGAAAAGGAATCTAGAAAAACTAGAGGCTGAAGTAGCTCTAGGACTCATGCAGAAGAGTGTGATCCTAGAAACGGCACACATAGTAAGGAGAGTGATGGACTCCTAAGGAGGCAGGATGCAACCCGGAACCCCACCCTACAAATACCACCCAGTCGAATTGGAGGACTGTGATAGAGCAAAAAGAAAAAAAAAAAGAAAAAAAAATAATAATAATAATAGAAAATCTATAAAAAAAATAATGAGACCAAAATAGTATAAAATGATCCCAGACAGTCATTTAATTATAAAATTGAAGGTAGCAGTCGTATTGAGATTCCACTTAAAATAATAAAAGTAATTATGATAATAGCATTTAATTAACTTATCCCGGTAACCCCTAAAAGAATTAAAAAAAGTAATACCGATGATTAGATATTTCTTTGCAAGTTTCCGATGAAGACTGGCTGTTTAATTAAAAGACTCCTCGTCCCTTTGAGCAGAATCTGAAAGGTGCTCAGGGGAAGAGCAAAGACTCCCAAGACTCGCTTGGGAGTCTTCTTTTCGGTGACGGAGTCTTGACTTTTGAAAAAATTATTCTCGAGCAGAATTAGCGCTCCTGCATTTGCTTTTAGTATAATGAATCGTATAATCTTCCATGTATGGATTACACACACACTCACACACACTCACTGGTGTGTGTTTGTCGAAGGATCCAGAGTGATACACTTGTGTACGCAATGGAAGTACATTCGTGAAAAACTGGAGAAAAGCTGTTAGTTTTTGAAATTTTTCACGAATGTACTTCGAGTTCGAACACAAGTATTTTCATCAGGATCTTTCGAAGTATATTATGCACCACTGCATGTATATAATATATATATATATATATATATATATATATATATATTATATATATATATATATATATATATATATATATATAATATGTTTGTGTGCGTGTGTGTGTGTGTGTGTTTGTGTGTGTAAAATCAAGGAGAAATGCGTAGCAGATAAAAATATGGTGACTGCCACGACCATCCTTTGACTAATTGAATGATAACGGGTGAACTATGACCTTGAAACTTGACCAGTATCAGCTATTTCATAAAACTACCCAATGATGATCAGCGCCTCTGGTGCACCAAAACCCGCCCAACATCCTCGGTCTCCTGTTCCTCCTTCCTCCACCTTTTCTTTCAATCTGTGGCCAAGTGCCTGTACCACCTCGTAACTCCCCCTTCTTTTCACCTGTAAACTTAGCAACACTCCAATTGTGTATATAACTCACCCCTTCTTAAGGCGTTTCCACATCCACACCACAGTGAATCATATCACAAAGACTTGTCTACAGCTTATCGCACAAGTATCACAGGCACTTTGAAGACATGTCGACGGCCTTAAGTGGAGAGCAAATCTTGCAGTCCTACGAAGCATTGGTCAGAACCGCCAGTTAGTCAATACCTTCAGTTGAGGCTGTTTGTGATGTGTGTACTCGATGAGTTCCCGACTTGTGTTTTTGGCAGGTTTTCCTTCTCGCCATTTTCCACACATTTTTCTTATCGGCAGATACTTTTTCTCACGTTCGTATTGAACACTCGGTATTGTTTATACTGTAATAATAATTATTATTATTGTTTCCAGTCTTACGAAGTATAGGTAATAACAAATGAAGAAAAATAAAGAAAATATAAAGCTCATAAGACGGGGTAGGGCCTATGTTCCCTGGGGCCTTTGTTTCCCAGGTCCTATGTTCCCCGGGGCCTATGTTCCATTAGATTTCCATTAGTGTGAGCTTGTAAGAGATCACAGAGCCTGACAATAATAAACTTTTTGAAAGTCATTGTTGTATGACTTCCAATATATGCTCTAAATTTTTGTGGATACTTTTGTTATTATTGAATAAAACACACGATCGTATATTGCTTAGTTCTTTAAAAATACACTCAATTTTGAAGGTTCATATTTCACTGCATTGAAACATTTCTCTTCAGCAGATTAGTCAATAAATGTCACATTTTTTACCTCATTGCAAAGTTGTTTTCTGCAGTTGCTTAAGGAATAATCACTGGTAGAACATGAAATAGGACATATTCAGTCGCAGTTGTTTCTGAAATCAGTTGCACAGCTAATTTAACACTCAGACGTTGAAGGCCAAGGATACGTATAAGCTTCTCTGACAGTTTACGTGAGGTTGTCAGTTCGCTTTTGCTCCCCATTAGAAGTTCCTCTACGGATCCGCTTTTTGCACAATTGCCCTCACTTAGGCAGTAACGCCTTTCCCCTTGTCATTCGACACAGGGGCCGGGGAGATGTCAAACATTGGTTTCAGTTCTAAGAACCAGAGGGAACTAGCTATTTTCGATCTCTCTCTCTCTCTCTCTCTCTCTCTCTCTCTCTCTCTCTCTCTCTCTCTCTCTCTCTCTCTCTCTGTTCCAAAACTTTTTATCTGCGTCACCTCTTTCTCCTCAAATTAGCGAGGGAAGAAAGTTAGAGCGTTTTTCTTACACATCACGGATTTCTTCTTCTCTTGAGATGTCTTGAATAGGAACACACAGCATTTATGGCAGCTATAGCACCCTACAGACAGACAGACAGACAACAGACAGACAGACATAATTTCATGTAAAGATGATTATCATTTCAGTCTTCCTCATAATTTGGGCGCTCTTAGATTCTCTTTGTAATGATAACAAGGAAGAGAGTTTTGCATTCAACGAACCCATTATTTTTTCCCACAAACCCTTAATGCCCAGGAATCTTTCTGAAATACGCCTGAGTGTTGTATCGATCTCTGGAAATTAACCCCCGCCCCCCCCCCCCCCCCCCGCCCCCCCCCCCCCCCCCCCCTTCTCTCTCTCTCGCTCTCTCCTCTCGCTCGTCTCTCTCTCTCTCTCTCTCTCTCTCTTACACACATTCTAAAAAGCATACCTTTTTCTTCTTTCATAATCTAGGTAGCAGACGTTAGATATAGTAATTTCCTTACTTTTTTTTATCGCCATAACAACAATGTTACTAAATTAGTATAATATTAACTGTTTTCGATACAGCTAATAAGGAAAAGTAATGAAATACAAAACCCCAATTTCAAAATGCACTCGCCAGAGAGAGAGAGAGAGAGAGAGAGAGAGAGAGAGAGAGAGAGAGAGAGAGAGAGAGAGAGAGAGAGAGAAAAAAAAATTTTCACATGACAGGATATTCAAAGACTGATGGTGGCATTTATGGGCCAAAATAATCCGTTTTTGATATCATGGAGATTTACACAAGTGAACAATTTTTCTCCTTTATCGGTTGTTATATCTCAGTAGAAAATGGATTTCATAGTTTGATATTTCCGTTTTTGATAACGCCAGAATTGCTTGGTTGTCTCCATGTTAATAATTTTTTATTTTATATGTATATATATATATATTTTTTCTTCTTTTTGCTGCCTTTGGCTCGTCTATTATTGCTTCGACATTGTGAATTCATTAAACTTTGCAACTTTTTCGTCGATTGTGTTCTATTCCGTTGACTTTTTCACACTGTATCATGTCAATGATGAAAATTTAGTGATTTGTGGAATTACTTGTTAAACACGTGGCTCATTCTTGAGTGACCAGTCAAAGGATATATAATGGAACAATAGTTCAGCTTTGAACGATAAATGAAAATGGACATGACAAAGTAAACTTATTAAGCATCAGTGTCCATTACCCTTAAGGAAGATGTCCTCAGTTTTGTGTCATAAGAATGCAAGTTCGGTCTTTGTGTTGCACCGTGGCACCTCTGCAGAATGGGAATGCTAGAATGTCAATGCCCTTTACTAAAGATCACAAAGGAAGTTCAGTTGAAATATTAATCTTGATATGCGGTCAAGTAGGATATCACTGGGCGATGGTCTGAATCATAATCACCATTGTAATGAAAAAGGGGACCTGCACTTCGGGTAATTATGTCACGACGATAAGGATCCCTGGGCGCTTCAGACGTCCGAACAGAACAGAGTTCAGTATATCTTAGTTTAACCAGACCACTGAGCTGATTGACAGCTCTCATGGGGCTGACCCGAAGGATTAGATATTTCAACGTGGCTAGGAACCAATTGGTTTCCTATGAATGGGACCCGAACAGAACAATATTGCATTATTGGTAAAGGTAAAGAGACGAAGCACTGATGTTATGATCTGTGCCAATGTAGCAAGCCTTATGAATAGTACATATATGATGCTGTACTTTGTCTTTCTTGATTCGAATAATACTGTTGTCTGTTGTCCTTGCTTAGTTCTCTTCATTCTCAATAATAATGTGTCGTCATAAGGATTCCAAATCAAAGTTGATGCAAGGTAGACAGTCAGCCATAGATGTGAAAGAGGGAAGTATTTGCTCGTCTCCTTGTGTATTATTGCGAGTCAAGTTTAAGATGCTTAACTCACAATACATAAACATGTCGGCAACCTATCGCGTGCATATTACAGAGCGGTGGAAAATAAGTCAGCGACGTAGGTGGAGACTGCATCTTAAGCACAAGTCTGATAAACATAAAAAGCAGTGGAAGCAACTAACAAGTCACTGACTTGTATTCAGCCTGTTTGTGATATGTAGGTGATAAGATATTGACTTGTGTTTATGACATTTTGACTACGTACATCGCCTCTCATCGCAACTCGTCCAAGAAGATGGAAGGGATTTCATTCAGAGTTTTTGCAAAGGTCAGCCATCAAGAAGCGTCGGTGTAGGTGAAGGGAGACTGACTACTCGTCTCTCCCTCTGGTCGTCCATCAAGTGTCACCTCAACTCTTAGGTGGTTTAGGGGCTCTCGGTCAATTGAATGAAGAGCTACAACAACAGATGCAGAGATGCACGAAGGGATTTTTAAAGTTTTTTCGTATCCAGCTGTTTATTCTTCAGTTTGTCGGCTACTCAATCATTTCATTGTGACTGATCTTTTATGGATGGTGGTATTAGCCAAGCTTGGTACAAAGGAAGATCATCATAGACAAAGACTAAAGGGATATAGAGTTCGAGGAGCTGTTCATCTTCTCCATCAGTCAGTCTGCATGTCTCACTAACTACTTATCTCCTCCCTAGCGATTACAGGGTAAAATGAAAAGGAAATACAGAAGTCTGTTTCTCTGTTAGCTTTTATGGTCACTGCAACTCGACATCGTTGAAGGAATTCCAGTCAAACTGAAATACAAAGGTAGACCGTTATAGGTAGATGCGGACGAGGGAGATAGATTGTTTTTATGCCTCTCTGTCTGTCTAGCTGTGTACTGGTCACATCATTAGAAAATAGACCTTAATACAGAAATGCTCATGGCAGGATATCATTCTTCTGTTTTCCAGTCCGTGAATGGATTCGTCGCTTTGATATTGCAACGTCTCTTACGGACTGAAGGAATTGCAACCAACTTGGTGCAAAGGCAGACAATCATTCATAGAAGTACGTGTGGGGGTTTTGGCCATTCCACGCGTGTGGTGGTTTCTTGCCTCCTTCAGTGTGTGTCACGCACTCTCTGTTTCATTGCAACTTCTCTTTTGAATTCAGAGATTTCAGTCAAACTTATCTACCTTTGCAAGAAGTATAATATTGTCTCCTCATTAAAAGGGTGCCCATATGGAACATGTAATGTTTTAGCAATACTGTCGTTTTGGTTATTATTATTATTATTATTATTATTATTATTATTATTATTATTATTATTATTATTATTATTATTATTATTATTATTATTATTATTTTTATTATTATTATTATTATTATTATTATTATTATTATTATTATTATTATTATTATTATTATTATTATTATTATTATTATTATTATTATTATTATTATTATTATTATTATTATTATTATCCAAAATGTACTCAGGCAAAATGTACATATTGATATTAACCAACCTGTTTAAACGAACAATTAATTTTGTAGTCTACATGAGATTATGCTAAGAGTAAATATCAGAGCGCAGGGAAAAGTATAACGAATAATTGAATTTGAATAAGAAAAAAAGTTATTTTGAAATTAAATCCGAAAAGTTAAAGATGTCGCTTTCAAATGAGATGTTAATTAAAGAGAGCAGTCATTCCCATCCGGGGAGGAACCACCTGAACTATGTTAGTCAATTATGTTACGATATTTAGGCGCTAGTTATTGATTACAGAATTTCGATTAATTGTTGGTTTGGGAAGTGTGTGGAATTGTTCTCTCTCTCTCTCACACACACACACACACACACACACACACACATGATCTGACTGTTGGCAAACACGATCCGTCTTTAAGTTACTTGTCCTGTGTTAACTGCAGTGTGATCCAAAAGAAAGACTTGAGCTGATTTCATGAAATCCTACGTGAGAGACGATGAAGATCTTTTTATGAAATTCAGTGTTTACTTTCAGTTTAGTTATTAGGGAAGTGGATCATTTATTGCACTTGGAGTTAGACCTCGCTGTTTTTCCCTTCCTTGAGATCCAGACTAGATGGCCAGTCCCAGCGGCCTTTCAATACAGAAATTGTTGTTTCAAGAAAAACATTGTGACTACTAATAAATAAACAAATAGTGCATTGTCTGTTTAGATACGTTGTATTTGTGAATGTAATTATATATTCTAGGAAATTAAAGGAAATTGCCTCAAGCGAAATAAACAGAAACAAAGGCCTTTAAATTTCATTTCAGGATCTCAACGTAACTTTATCATTTCTGTCAAGTATAACTTCCGGCCTGCAGTCCCTTTAAAATCTATTTGGTATTCCTTCTCAGTTCCAGCCTCATTCATACGCTTCGTTTACTACAGGTAAACAGTTCCATGTGATTAGAACAGCGGAGGTCTTTCATGGACATCCTGGAAGGAGCGTCGTTGTTGGTGTTGCTTTAATTCCTCTTGACTGGAAGGGAACAAGAGTCAAGTTATTTTGGTAATGGTACCATTGATGTTATGGATGGTAAAGTTCTTTCTGTTATCGCCACTACTATCATTATCATCATATTATTATTATTACTATTTGATTTTGCTTCTCATGATATATTAACATGCAGAGATAATTTACACCTCTTCACCACCACCACTATAATGGCTATCATTATTTTTCTCGTTTTTATATTATTACTCTAGAGTAATAATTCCAATAATACTAATAACTTTGTTACTGTTGTTGTCCTCGTTTTTTCAAATGTCTTCATTAGGTGGGTTCACCTGAAATCATTTTAACACGAATTCTTTCAAATGCTCGAATAACCAGTTTTGTCATTTTTGTCATTCTTTGTCATTCTTTTCCTTTTTTACGAACAATTCCTTGGTGTCACTCTTGAATGATTCTGTGACCTGCATCTCCTACATTATGAAAGCATCTGCCAGGTCTCTGATCTGTCCCCAGCTGACCACCATAAAAATCTGAGGTTTTAATGAAGGTTAGAAGGAAAAATATAATTAAATATGATATTTCATCATCATCATCATCATGGCTAACACTCGATTCGATTATGAATGCTCTGGGATGTCGTTATTGATGGGTTCTTATGTGGCTAAGGGACCAATTCTCGAGCCACATACTCTGTCACAATTGGGGCTTGTGTTGTTAGGTGGGAGTGGAGGCTGTGGATGGACCTGACGAGCTTGTCTTGCAGCTCTACGGTTCTCCAGATGATGCTTTCTGTTCTCTTCATAATTTTTAATTCCATTTCTCACCTTAACTCTCCTAGCAGATCGCCCCCTTTGCATTGCTCTCCCATGGTTTATAGTTAATGTCACATAATTTCAACTTGTCTTTTAAGGTGTCTTTGAATCTCTTCCTTGGTTTGCCAACATTTCGAGTCCCGTCATTTAGCTCTAAGTAAAAGAGCTCCTTAGGAAGGCGGCTGTCTGCCATTGTGACAACATGCTTTGCCCATCTCAACTGGCTTTTTATTATAAAGGCCTCAATACTGAGGCAGTCGGCCTCTTCAAGAACACTTACATTAGTGCGGCGGTCTTCCCAAGTTATTCTCAAGATGTTTCGAAACCGCTGATGGAATTTCTCAAGGGCTTTTTAACATGGTGTCGGCAAGTTGTCCAGGTTTCGAAACCATAAAGAAGGGTAGGTATATAGGACTATTGCGTGATGTACCTTTAGTTTGGTGTTAACTCGCAAGTCATGATCATCAAAATTTTTCTTGCGTAGTTTTCCAAAAGCTGAGTTAGCACATCTTAGACGATATTGAACTTCATCATCTATATTGGCATTTGAAGATAGATGACTGCCCAGGTATGGGAAGCTGTCTACAGTTCCTAGAGCTTCTCCATTAATTTCTATAGTAGGTGGAACTCTTATGGTTTCAGTTTCGGGTGGCTGATATAATACTTGGGTTTTTCTGATGGCTTCAGTTTGGGGTGGCTGATATAATACTTGGGTTTTTCTGATGTTGATGGAAATTTCAAGACGAGAGTAAGCATTTGCAAATGCATTCGGTATAATTTGCAGATCATTTTCAGTTTGAGCACAGACAGCATTGTCGTCTGCATACTGAAGCTCAACAATAGCAGTAACATTGACTTTAGTTCTTGCCTTTAGCCGGTTGAGGTTGAATATTCCCCCGTCTGTTCTGTAATTGATGGAGATACCTGGAGGCAATTCATCTTGAATGAGGTGTAAAACAACAGTTATAAATATGGAAAACAAGGTAAGAGCAGCGACACAACCCTGTTCTACGGCTGACGTTACTTGGAAAGGTTCAGTAAGGTCATATTCAGTGGGAGACAAGGGAGTGTTGTAGTACATCTTCGTCTATCACAGGGTCTCTATTAAGTAGTTCTTTAAAATGTTCTTTCCAGCGAGACAGGATTTTATTATTGTTTTTAAGGAGTCGAGTGCCGTCTTGACTACGTAAG
Organism: Macrobrachium nipponense; assembly: GCF_015104395.2. Taxonomy (NCBI): domain Eukaryota; kingdom Metazoa; phylum Arthropoda; class Malacostraca; order Decapoda; family Palaemonidae; genus Macrobrachium; species Macrobrachium nipponense. Next base: position 23,440,032 of record NC_061105.1, on the reverse strand, counting down.
GGTGCTAGCCCTTGGGAACTTGGCCCAAATATAGCTTTCATTCCACTGAAAAGGCTTCTCATGTCATTTCTGTCAAAGAAGGATTGGAGCTCATTTGCTTTGTCTGTCAACCTCTTGTTTTTCATTTCCCTTGTGGCATTTTGTATCTGAGCTTTTGCCGTGCGGTGTATTTTCTTCTTTGATATTTATTACATAAATAATCCTTTAAAAATAACGTAGTAACGTAGTTACAAACAATTTATGTGAGAACAAGACAATTCACGTAGATCGTAGGGCGTTTCCTTCGTTCATCTTCGCTCGCTGTCTGTAAAAGAAATATTCAGGAAGATTAGTATCGGAGTCATGGTTATTTTTGTAGAAGAATATACCCATAGGAATAATAACCCACTTAAAATTACCTTACAATTGAGCAACTGAGGTTTACATTAGTATCAGGAAGGAAACAAAAGGACCGATACACCGAAACCAAACACAATCCTGAAACGAACTGCAAACTTAATAAAAATGTGCCCGGTCGTAATATGGAAGTCTATCAGTCATAAATATAACCACTCGAAACAACATTAATGTAGTAGACGATTCTCTTACCCAAGTATTAACAACCGTGAATTTACGAATAAGAGAATACAATAAATAAAACATATTGATTACAAAAATTGTTACGAATCATCTTATGATTGCAAATGACAGACAGGAAAACTTGAATAGGCAACACAAGGCACTGAGAGTTAGCAATGATAACCTTAAAAATAAGCCCTATATATTCTTGGTATTCACCATTGTCGAACCATGCACAAAGGCGTTGCAGATGGATTTTGGTAAATGTTCACAAAGGGTGTCGTAGACCAGGGATCCCAATATAAGCCTTTAACCTAAGACAGACAAGTCGGACGAATCAAAATGGTATGAACCTTCCCAGTTGAGTAAGGTCTCTGCCCTGTCAGACGGCCGGGCTGCCTCCCTCCTCGTCGCCGGTTTAGCTCAAGCAAAGCATATGGAAGGAGGAGGAGTTAGCAAACTACCCATCTTTAAAGATTGGACTCATTGGAGGGCAGGAAAGACAGTTTGATAGTACCAAGAGTAGGGCAATTAAAATACCAAAGTCATAATAATTACTAGTCTTTCCTGTCGCCATGTGAAAATATGAAATGTTTTGTGCAGTATACGTATTGCAAGCTCACTTTATTCTCCTTTCTGGCGGATGGATGCACTGCCGGGAGTGAACTATGGACCTAGCAGACGTGAACTGAGCGCTGCAAAACTCACTTTGGCTGACTGCCGCCTTCAGAAATGACCTTTGTGGTCTCCACATCCTCATGCTTATATATATATATATATATATATATATATATATATATATATATATATATATATATATATATGACGTGTGTGTGTACTCTTTCTCTGTTCTTTGTTTGTCTAAACGAAAAAGCAAAGGTAAGCATATTATCTATGTAACGACAAATTCCATGACTTATCACTCAGCCCTCGTCGTTCTTGGTGTCAACTCCTGTAAACCAGGCGTTCGGATTCTTCAGAACATTCCTGGTTCTGGATACCGCTTAGGATGATGAACATCAGGTAGATGGCGATGACGCTTCCGCTGGTAATTACTGGGTTTTGCTGAAACTAAGTGGAACACAATAGGTACAACTGGTCGTTGACCGATTGATTTTGGTAGAGAGAAATTGAATAAAAGGCCAAACCCGGTGACTGAAGGAATTTCTTTTACTGGCACAATAAACTGAATAGGATTCATCATCTTCCAGAATTTAGTTATTTTGTTGGAACATTTTTAGGAAAAGTCAATTGATATTTTCAGAGTAACTGAAGTATTATTCTTTTTCTTCCAGGTATGTGATGGCTGCTATTGCTTCGCTGTTCACGGCACATATCCGGTAAAAAATGTAATTTTCTCTCTCTCTCTCTAAAAGCTTTATTGTAATCGGTAAGGCTTGACTATTGAATTTTACTGTGTTTTCTACCCTTTAC
>NC_061105.1:23420540-23433040 GCF_015104395.2 Macrobrachium nipponense | reverse complement strand
AAAGGGTGTTCGTAGCTTTCCTTCGGCCCCGAACTGCACCCACTCCTTAGCATTTCACTGTACCTCCATTCCCCTTTCCTTTCTTCAGTCCTACTGTCCAACCTCTTTAACTAGTGTGTAGTGCAGCTGTTCTGTTGTCTCCTGGTTCCACCTTAGATCCTGCACTTCATCTCTTTTCTATTCTCGATTCTGTCTTACCTTCCAGCAGTTAACCCCAACTCCCTCTGTTCACGACCTTAACCGCTGAGTGGCCGAAAGTGCCCCAGTGCAGTGCTATCCTTGCCCACCTGAATTTCATACATTTTCTGGCAGCACAGTCGGAGTTTCATTTACAGCCAATAAGCAGGCTACAGGATATCGGTTTCATGCATGTCCCTTAGTAATTAAAACCTCATTAAAAATTATCGTCATGAACTGAAATTTTGAAACCCACCTCCAAGTTCTCATAAGGTCTGGAACACTGGAGGCTCTCTCTCTTAAATGAGGTCGCCATGAAGTATGGGTCATTAAACATCCGTTTTGTCGCTGTATGATATTCTAACACCGACTTCCGAAAAACTTTGAAATCCCAATATTCATACTTTGATAACAATAATAATGATATCGTCAACTTTTTTTTCATAATTGTGATGAATTCTGGAATGTCCGTATTCTAATTCCCAACGTCATACGCTTTGCTCTGGAATTGTCGTTACATGTAAGTCTAAAAGTCAGGCACACTCATAACGTAACACTACATTTCGTTACAGGTAAAATCGTAACCCCCACTGTCACCCTTTACTTAGCATTATATATATATATATATATATATATATATATATATATATATATATATATATATATATATATATATATATAGCGTGACGCAAAATATTGTGAACAAATTAACTTTATTTTGTGACATCTCGGGGACTAGTAATTTGCATTTTCCCTTTAGTAAGTTCCTTGCATAAGCAGTCAGATTCATAGGAATGAGCACTTGAATTATTCATCGAGTTATCGCTTCTTTCCATCCACAACTACTATGAGATTCAGGGCCTCTGTAACACGGTTTTTTCGCAATAACTTTTTATCTATGCATTTCATAAATATAACGCTTATTCAGAATACATATTATATCAACACATAAATTTTGAGTGTATTCTGCACTACGTAGGTTGAATAAATTTGGTACTTATATAATGTAAAGTGACTTTTTTGAAGACGGGCCAACTTACTCAGAGAAAAGGTTTCGAACGCACTCGTTACGTAACTTATGACAGCATTTCTTCCCTCTTTCTCGATGGATGATTGGCTATACGTAACGAAGGCTAAACCTCTGGCAACAATGACATACAAATTTAAATACAAGCAAAGCAGTACACCTTTATGAACTCTGGAACCTCTCCACTGATAATTGTCATAATGAACAAACCAACAAAATGTTAATAAATACAAAAACACTTCGATTATTAGTCTAACTTCCAAAATAAGTTTCCAAAGAAATTACAGTCTACTTTATAGGTCACAATCAGATTGACAAGATGTAGGGAATAGTTGGTAATTATCAAAAACATAGTAGACAAGCTTGATTTGATAACTGCTATATCCAATGTCAAGCAATTTTTATTTATTGGCTATCTACCTATTTACTGAAAAAAAAAAAAAAATAGCCGGTACCGTATATTGGCTTTAAACCTTCACCAATAATTATCGTCAGAATGGTGACTTCATGAGGCTCCACCCACTTTCGCCTCGTTATAATTCAGGATAACACTGAAGGCTACCATGGGGATTGTTGGATTAGAAAATTTAACTTCTGGCTATAAAAACTAATTTCTCGAGTAGTTGTAAGAAGTGCTAAATGATCCTCAAGGATCCCAGCAGTTAGCCTAAACGTTGAATTCATGTATATTACTATACTGTTGCGGCACTACTGCTACAGTAGTATTACTACGCTTGCACTGATACCCCACCCACATCTATGTATCGTTCCGCCATTCATAAAGTCTTTGGGTTTCAGAGCCGCTGGAATTTCTGTCTGGTGGATGGGCGGGGCAACATTTAGTCAAAAGGTGTTTGTTTACCTTGCTTACGTAATGAATGTTTTTCGACTCTTGGCTCGTAATCATTGGCCATGGCGACGGCTAGATCATTTTTACTCTTTAAAAATTAAAACTATCGGGTTTAGGTTATTGATAATGCTGACAAAATTTGTGTGTGGTTGTAAAATAAACATATGTCAACTTTCAGCTACATCCGATGCTTTGACAAGGAGCAAAGTCCAAAAAACCGTGTTACAGAGACCCTGAATCTCATAGTAGGCTGTGTAACTCTTTCCATGATTCTGGTTTCCCCTCATTTCCATAACCTTCCCCTTTCCTAGAGATGGTGAGCCTGCGCCTTCCTTAAGGTCTAGACCCACTTTTCATCTTCATCCTTACTTTCAGCTTCCAGCCTTTGAGAGATGGATTAAATAGAGACATTTTGGTGCTCCTCTCCTTGGCCTCTGCGAACACAGTTCGGTAATGTTAAAGAAGGTTTCTCAATCTTGAGGTTGTTCTTGAACCTCGTGTTTTACTATATATATATATGTAAAAGATTAGATCTGAAGTCATTATCAGACTCTCGTTGTACACATCTAAGTTTGATATAACTTAACCCGTTAGACCTGAAAATATAATTCTGGTATTTGTATTAGCTATATGTTTCAAGTAGCCAACAGTTACATAAGATAAAATACTAATTCATATTGATAAGATGAACTGGAGAGAGAGAGAGAGAGAGAGAGAGAGAGAGAGAGAGAGAGAGAGAGAGAGAGAGAGAGAGAGAGAGAGAGAGATCCGAGTGACCATTACTATTGATTATTTCGTATCACTCAACGTCATCTTTCTGAGTGGTCGTTGATGACAGACAGAGAGACCTCTGAAGAGACTGTTTTCAAGGAATAAGGAACAATGTGTTTAAGGTGTAGGGTCGAAACCGAGTAATTTTTTTCATATGAAACACACAAACGCACACACGTGTCTACTTCCTTCCTGTATTTGGGAAGTATGAATGAAATGGAAGTAAATTCCAAGTGATCAAGCTCTTACCGGCAGTTCTGAAGATGCCATAAAACTATGCTGGTGTATTCTAGGTGTAATATTGGGTCTTCAGTGAATACACCGATGAGAGACTTATTTTGCTAAAATGGATTAAGGAAAACAAAGCTAAAATTCGGATGACAGCAGAGAGAGACCGAAACCTGAAATGTAAAGAAAGACCACATTAACATATACAGGTCAACTTATCGTAGGTATCTTCCCATCTGGCTGATGCTGATGATGTTCTTTTTCCAAGTTTAAAATAAATCCTCTGGATGCAGAAAGTAACCACTTAGTGAGATTGCTCCCATTTCTGTCAACGGGGAGAGAAAAAGCGAGAGCAGGAATCACTGCAGTGCTTTTCAAACAGTTGAAAAAAGAATAATGTAAAGAAAAGTATTCGAGTAGATTTCTATTTCAGGTTAAGCTCGAAATAAGTGACAGGAAAGAGTCTGGGTTTAGAAAAAGGGAGGTAGCAGTCATGGTGCCGTTCGCCATATTTTTGCTGCAATATTTAGAATACCTCTTTTGCAGAGAGAATGCTAAATTCTAAATGGTATGCAATTCAGTATTGGGGTTCACATTCAACGATAATATTGTCCCTGTCGAATTGGAGCTTTTAAATTTGTGCATTACGTGAATTGTCAAATATTTTAATTATCTTAATTAAATGAATATATGGAATTAGTGGGGACGATAACATAAGTTAAATTATTAAATAAATTGTACTCAAACGGTGTAATATAATGAAATATAGATTTTTAAAATTTTTGTGATATTTGCATTTAGTTGCATTATAGTTGAGTAAAAATATTAAGGATCCATGACCACTATTTGGGAACAAACTTTCAGTGATACTTTTGACATCCTGTGCCAATACACTGCAAAATTAGTGAGGGGGGTGAGGGTTGACCCTCCCAAAACCTTGGGCTAACTCCGTAAAGTGGCAAAATTTCGCTTAGACCATTCATTTATCAATTTATGTTGACAGTCAGCAGTGGTGTGTACTTCCACTTAAGTGTACCGTATTTGCACCCAGAACAAGTAAGACATTTATTTTTCTAGCATTGGTTGAAAATTATACCGATCATAATTGATGAAAGGAGAAGGAAATCGAATATGTCCAAGGCATCCTTTGGCACCTTCAGTGCAGTGCCTTCTCTTATGCTTGTTACCGAGTGCCTTTTCTGGCCTTAATTCGTAAACCTCTCCATCACAGAGGGAATCTTAGCTATGGAATTTACCCTTAATTGTGTATTCATTCATAAGGATACGGCTTTCTTCTCCATTGTCCCTGTGCTGTACTTTGATCGTTACACAGGAATTGCTTCCTGTTAGATTACCGTTCTAATCTTCTGATTATTGTTAATGTAAATATTTATAATTTAAAGTTATCCTACTTGTTTATCTACAACAATTCCTTAATGAGTAGAGGACTCAGCTTAGTAAAAAAAAAACTTTAATTTTGCGTAATTCCTATTCAGGTAGCAGTCAGATCCCCAGATTTCATCAGGTAAGTAGGTATCTTTCCGATTCCAACCATGCACAGAAATGAGCATTTTCGCAGGTAAAAACGCTAAATGATGTTATATATTTATTAATTTATAATTCATACAAGCATCTGTTATTGCATATGTTCATCGTTGTAACTATGAAACCCCATCATGTTATATAAGTCGTATGTTGATCGGTTTTCTAATTTATCTGTTTACCAATAGGACCTTTGGGTTAATGAACGTTTTTTAAATTATTATATCTGATTTAATGGATATTTTTTTGCTTGTTCATGTTTCAAGTACTTTGAAAATACCTGCCTGTCTGTCCCTGTACCACTCTTCAGGCTTTGGTTATGTTTGACATCTCAAGACTTAGAATATGTAATGTGCTGAATCTCTCTCTCTCTCTCTCTCTCTCTCTCTCTCTCTCTCTCTCTCTCTCTCTCTCTCTCTCTCTCTCTCTCTCTCTCTCTCTCTCTCTCTCATCCATTATGTATACAATACATTCATGAGAGAAAAATGACAGACAGCCTTTCAGCGCCGTGTTCAACAAATTCTGTTTTATAAATTCACAACATCTATTGTTCTGAACTAAGTGAACAAACTGGGTTTTGTTCTTTCTTGTGGAAAATTAATGATCTAGATTAAAAGATTTCATCTCGCTGAATAGTCTTTGAAAACGATCGATTGAGGTTTAGTGGGTGCCGTTTTTACCGTGTCAAAATTTATGCGTAAGAAGATTTATTTTACACGCGCGCGCACACACACACTACATATATATATATATATATATATATATATATATATATATATATATATATATATATATATATATATATATATATATATTCTGAGTTTGTTTGCCCATGTGGGAAGAATGGAGGACTATAATGTAGAAATATATAACTATGTAACTATGAAAGTAGCCTGTTGCTGAGATTTTCTTTATATATATATATATATATATATATATATATATATATATATATATATATATATATATATTTGTGTGTGTTCTTATTCGAACATCATCACACAAAGACTGCAATGTACAATATATATATTTGCATGTCTTGAATCCCATAACGCACACAAATTAAGCCAACGGTATCATCTGACGGTAAGTGTTGCTTAGAAAATTTATGTGTATATATTATACATATATATTATATACATAATATATATATATTATAAATATAATTTAATTATGAAATAATATATAGATATTATATATATTATCTATATATAATATATATATTACATCTAGTATATATATATGTATATATCATGCAATCAATCCCATCTCTGTATATATATGTATATATAATCTAGATACATAGATGTATTTTAAAATATATGTATATATATATATATACATCTAGGTATATAATATGTATATATATATATATATATATATATAGATAGACTATATATATCTCCTATATATATATATATTCTATATTTATATATATGTGTATATATGTAGTATATGTATATATATATATATAATATATATATATAGTATATTATAGATATATATATATATATATATATAAAGAGAGAGAGAGAGGAAAGAGAGAGAGAGAGAGAGAGAGAGAGAGAGAGAGAGAGAGAGAGAGAGAGAAATGTAGCGAGTATGCTCAGATTAATGCTGGAGAACTATCCTTTGAAGGCGCAGGATTATGCTGCATATAGTGGCAGAATGCCTGGCAGTGCCGAAGGTTGGAAATTAGCCATAAGTAACCCAGTACAGCTTATAATGAAGGCATATTTGGTCTAATATGTCCCTTTTAGGGAGTAAGAAGGCTTACATATACATTGTGTAAGTTCTGGTTTATCTAGCTTTTCCCAGGTGTTGACGTACTGGATATCGAGATCATATGGTAATAAGGTGCAGGTAATTTTCTATCAACATCATTCAGGATCTCTCTCTCTCTCTCTCCCTCTCTCTCTCTCTCTCTCTCTCTCTCTCTCTATCTCTCTCTCTTCATATATATATATATATATATATATATATATATATATATATATATATATATATATATAAACTTTTATCAAGTAGTATTCACCAAAACACCATACCAAGTCCACAAAAGGTGGAATAGTATCCAACTTCAATAAGAGAGCAAAGTCAATTCAAGGGAACAACGAAAATACCACAAAAAAAAAACTTAATTTTAATACATAAGTTTCAGACAGAAATAACACCTGAACCTCAATATACAGTAACTAAAGAAAAACACTCACTCTTAGCTTCCTGCAAAAGAAAACAATGACACAATGAAAGACCGGTCATCAACACATACATACAAAAAGGGGAGAGGGTCCAGAAAGGAGGAGGTAAGCGAAAAGTAAGAATATCCTGACAAATACAATCTAAATATCCCTAACAACTTCCTCAAACCTCAAACGACTTTATAGGTCTCCCCTTGGAGGACAATATCAAACTCCACGTCTGGAGGCTTAATCTGGGTGGCAGGGAAAATTGATCCCAAACTATGGTGTTGGTAGGCTTTCACAAGCTCCACTAATGACGTCAGCAGAGAATCACAGGCCATAATCTCAATAACAAATTATAGGTATAACCATTATTACCTTGGGACAGAGAGGTCCCCTTGGCTTTTACTGAACCAAGGGCAGTACACAAAATGCAAAATAAAAGGTCCTTGCTGCAGAGTAAGGATATTCAATAATCTATACAGCGTCAACGTAGCTCTGCAATAAGGCGAGGAATAATAATCGTTCCAACAGCAATAGTAGCGCCCTTCAAGGTTGGAGGCTCAGAAACACACTGAGGCAAACTCCTCCAAGAGTAAACCTTCATCCCTCGGATAACGAATGAGCGCAGCCACGTAACCAACACAACTTGAAAATATAAAACAGACGTTAGCCAACAACAAACACCAACATAATCACCGGTGAGGAGACAAAAAGCTAATAAAGAAAGAATACAATACTTTAATATTTAACCTCTAAAAACTTGAATACTAACTAGAAATAAATGACAAACTAAGTTACTATATATATATATATATATATATATATATATATATATATATATATATATATATATATATATATATATATATATATATATTATATGTATATATATAATATTTTACGTTTCCCTACATACCTTTTACATTTTCCATATCTTTCCCACCCTTCTGTCCAGATTATTCTTTCCCATATCTTTTCCACCACCTTTCTCCTTTTCGATTAGATTTCGCTCTGCCTTTCTCCCCCAATCCTTTAATCCTCATTATGCTTTCGTTTCTTTTTCCACCCAAAGTTTTATTTAACTTTCATTTTCTCTCTGTCTTACTTACAATGTGCACCTTTTGTTTTGTTTTTCCTTATAGTTATTGCACGCAGAAAATATTTTTATTTGGATTTTTCTTACATCGTTTGCATTCAGAAGTCCTGGATTGATTATTTTTTAAAAAATCATTTCTAACTATTTAATGTTTCCTGATTAGTGATATTTCATCGTGCTAATGAGCATTTGACCTCCTCACATTTTTCTCATGAAGTCTCTAGAATAAGACTGCTCTTCATAGTAGCCATGATTCCCATGACAAAAGTACTACAGAAGATGGGTGCTGGGTACCAGTTCAAGAAAAGAGGTAACAGAATTAACCATCTGATGTTCATGGACGACATCAATCTGTTTGGTAAGAGCATCAAGGAAATAGATACCCTAATCCAGAATGTAAGGAATGTGTCTGGGGTCATCAGGATGGAGTTTGGAACAGAAAAATGTGACTTGGTCAACATACAAAAGGGCGAAGTAACAACATCAAACACATAGATGAGACTGGATACATATACCTGGAAATTATGGAAGGAGAGGATATATAGAACACCGAGAGATGAAGGACACGATCAGGAAAGAATATATGCAGAGATTTAAGGCGATACTGAAGTCAGAACTCAATCCTGGAAATATGAAAAAAAAAAAAACACATGGGCAGTACCTATATATGACTATACACAAAGCACTACACCCAAGAGCAAAACAGACAGACTATACATAACATAAAAGGAAAGTGGGAGAGGGCTACTAAGCACAGGAGACTGCGTCAACATTGAGAACAGAGGTCTGGGGCAATATCTGAAAACCAGTGAAGACGAGTTGCTCAAGAGTGCACGGGAAGAAGGACTGATAAAAGTAGACGAAGACCAAAAAATATGGCACGGACAGTACATGAGACAGACTAAAGAACTAGCTAGCAATGAAAAACGGCAATGGCTACAGAGGGGAGAGCTCAAGAAGGAAACTAGGAATGAAAACAGCAGCACAAGATCAGACCCTAAGAACCAGATATTTTCAAAGAACGTTAGATGGAAATAACATCTCATCCTTATGCAGGAAGTGCAATATGAAAAACGAGACCATAAACAACATAGCAAGCGAATGTCTGACACTTGCACAGAACCATTACAAAAAGAGGCATGATTCAGTGGCAAAAGCCCTCCACTGGAGCCTGTATAAGATACACCAGCTACCTTGCAGTAATAAGGGATAAGAGTCATAGAAAACGATCAGGCAAAGATCCTCTGGGACTATGGTATCAGAGCAGATAGGGTGATACGTGCAAATAGACCAGATATGACATTGATTGACAATATCAAGAAGAAATTACTACTCATGGATGTCGCAATATCATGGGACATCGGAGTTGAATAGAAAGAAAAGGAAAAAATGGATAATTATAAAGACCTGAAAATAGAAATAAGAAGGATATGGGATATGCTGGTGTAAATTGTACCCATAATCTTAGGAACACTAGGCACGATCCCAAGATCCCTGATAAGGATTCTGGAAAAACTAGAGGCTGAAGTAGCTCCAGGACTCCTGCTACTACTCCTGCAGAGGAGTGTGCTCCTAAAAACAGCGCACATAATAAGAAAAGCGATGGACTCATAAGGGGGCAGGATACAACCCGGAATCCCACACTATAGATAGCACCCAGTCGAATTGGAGGACCACAATTTCCTTGCATTTCTGGATACGCTTACTCCATAAAATATGGAATCCTAATGGTGTTAGATTAAAGGTTAGCTCGTGGTTAAACTCAACTGTACGAGAACGATAGAGGATCTTGCATATGTCCATACATTCATGTATTATATCCATACATATGTACACACATCCGTGTGTGTGATTGTTTATTTATATTAGTTTCACGTGATATGCATATTTTTTATGTTAAATTAAAAAAAGTTATGATTACGCGTATCCAAACTTCGGAAATCAAGAAGTTAAGTAGTCACTGTCTTTAGAAAAAAAAAACATTTTTAATAGGTGCCCACATTCCCCCTTACCTCACGCCCACCTTTTCTATTTATTCAATTTTGGTTTGTCTCTCTCACATTCCTCTTGACGTCCTTATCCTTTCTCCTGCAATGCACGTCAAATATTTTCCGTTTTTCCTTTGCTAAAAATTGACTTTTCGTCGGTCTACCTCTGGTGCTTCTATTGCCACCTCCCGCCATGATAAAACCACACTCACTCTTTTTTTATGTCCATGACTCATAGTCGAATGTTACGCTTTCTTCATGTCCTCTTTCATTTACCCTTTTTTGTATTCTAGTAAACTCTTCAATACATTTTTCAATACATCTTCTGTGTCTTCCTCCTCTTAAAAACTCACTTGCCTTCATTAGTCTTACAAATAGTTTCACTCTTCTCCAGTGTCAGGTTCATTTACCTCCAGGTAAATCATGAGCAGATGTGCTTCCAGCAGCTCACTGTCACCTTTACATCCGTCAGATTATACGAACTTACAGTCTAACAAACTCCTTCTAACAATAGTCTCTATCCTAATTATATCTTTAGATATTATTCTTCAGAAACAATGTATTACTAACCGTTAGGTCTTTTTCCAACACATTATAACAATACCATCTCCATTCCTATCATTAATCCAGGGAAATCCCTATATGTCCATAATAACATCTTTTTATGTATCACCCATCTTTCATTTAAATCACTTAGCAGAACCACCCTTTCATGCTCCCATATGCCGAGCAAAGTAGAGATAATGTCTTTCAATGGACGCTTTCAATCCTGTGTAAAGCACCCCACTAAAGTTCTGTTCTGAGTGCACAGTTATAACTGCACAGTCGGCCTGTGCAGGGAAATCTTCGCTAGTATCACTAACGATACAGTCCTTTTCCTCAGTCCTTCGTAGCAGCCACGGCGTCAACACACGATGCTCTGGCTGTGATTGGCTTGTACACACCATAGAAAAACTCATAAGCGTAAAACAAGACGTCCAGTGAAAGAGTGGCTAATGAAAACAAGATCAATACTCCCATGTGAATTTGTTGTGTTTAAATTTGGCCCCAAGGACTTCCATAATGTTCATTGATTATTTTATGAATGAAGGAAGCGTTCCATGTAAAGATAATTATTTAAGTTCGTAACCGTTTGCTTTTGTTTCGAAGTTGACACATATAGGCCAAATTTTTGTTTCTATTTCATTAAAAGGGGATAATACCGATTTGTTTTCATGTTAAGATTGACTTTCTTATGACGTGTTACAATGAATAAAAATCCATAGTTTACTACTGTTCCTTTCTTTCATTAGTGTGTTGATTAGTCTGATTTCATTTCAGAGCAAACTTGAATGGGATGTAACCAATATTGTTTGAATTAGTTTCATCAAAAAGTAAAATATTATTTTGTTCTCATTTTAAAGATTAATTACATACGTGATAGATAATCATGAATAGATGCATACAGGCCTATTCGTGTTTTACATTATTTTGTCATAAATATTTCTCATTAAAAAACTTACTTTCATATATATGGTTTATAACTACGAATAAGCATACATAGGCTTAATCTGTTACTGTAGCCTTTGGATTTTACTTACCAAAGCAAAGTCTCATTCATTTAGGTATCAGTGAAATCAACACATTCAGGAATGATGCTGTCACTTTCAGCCTTCATTATACACAATTTTTTTCTCATGAAAAATTATAAATGTATATTTTTCTGGCATCCGTATCAATTATCAAAAACACAAGTAAAAGCAATAAATCATCAATTTATATATAAACACTTTTTAATTTCATAAAACCCAATTCAATGTTTTTGATTGGTACATGTTATCTGTCCGCGGACGGGCAGGGAGCTGAGCCAAAAATGATGCCTCCACCACATTAACGTTGCAGATTGAGATGAGCTATTTACTTACGCCGCCTGCGCAGGCCAGAAAAACTGTGCAAGCTGTCCACACTAACCTTCAGTTAACTGCACAGGCCGACTGTGCAGTTATAACCTGCGCAGGCATAACTGAACGTTAGTATCGGGCTTCATCCAGTCTCAGCTCTCTCCTACATACTTAATCTTACCAGTACAGTCCTAAACGAGCACATTAACAATCCTTCACCTGTTCCCAGGTGATACAACGAGTGCTACCCCTCCTTACATCTACACCTTTCAGCTATGCCAGACATTATCTCGCTTTGTACTTCCCTTTTCTGCACACAATGTCCTTTTACTTTTGCCGAAATAAACTGCCAAAACATCTATCTATTTGTCATAAGCAAGTCATTTAAGATTTCGCTTAAGAGGTAAGTGCTGGATTGAGCAGATCTAGTGTATGAGGACACCCATTGCATTCCTTTTTTTCTTTATGTAGAGATGACGCTTCTGAATTCAGGTTACTTTCAAGTACTTCAAGACTTGTTGTATACTTAGAGCCTCATATGTGGCAATACTGAAGTGTTTTTTAATTCCAAAAACCAAGAGCTATATTTAAATCGTCAAACCTCCGTGACACAAATCCTTTTCTGAATCCTGTGTAATCACAGTCCCGACCATTTTCTAATCATCGTTAGAGACTGAACGGTCGTTTCTGTAAACGAGCCTCTTAATGAGATGGTTAACTTTTGAAGGGAAACCTCTGTAACTGTTTTTCCTCCC
>NC_061105.1:23370540-23415540 GCF_015104395.2 Macrobrachium nipponense | reverse complement strand
TATATTTATTCATTCATTTTTATTTTTTTATATTTATTCATTCATTTTTATTTATTTATATTTATTCGTTCATTTTTATTTATTTTTATTTATTCATTCATTTATTTATTTATTTATTTCAATTCATTTTTCAATTTATTTTTAATTTATTCCTTTATTTTATTCTTTATTTTATTCCATTTTTCATTTATTTATTCATTCATTTATTCATTCATTTTTATTTATTCATTCATTTATTCATTCATTTTTATTTATTTATATTTTTTCATTCATTTTTATTTATTTATATTTATTAATTCATTTTTATTTATTCCAAAGTGATTAAAGTTAGCTGACGTCAATGGCGCTCAATGTTGCGACGGCTAAGGTAGGTTGAACAAATCTAGTTGCATCCGCAAGAGCGTTTTCTATGATGTGAGGAGAAGCCCTAGAGGCTAGAACTTCGAGCGGGAAAGCGCAAGTCACTGGATACTGGCTAACGTAACGGATTTCACACTTTGATTACTTTGACGTTGACATGGATCTAATGCTTGTTGCTGTTTCCAAAGCTACTGTCTTTAAACATAAATCTTAATCAAGGTTAAAGTAGCATGTCAGCTCAAAGATTTTCTGGCTATATGCTCCCATTACAAAGCAGTTTGTAGTAGCCAACAGCCCTACACGACTGCATTTCTTTGCCGAGAGGCTGAAAGATCTCCCACGCTTTAAAACTTTAATTGCCTGTGCAATACATATTGAGTTATTTGTGGTAATAATTATTTTTACTTAACACAGCTTTTTTCGTGAATGATTTATGGATGAAACCCGATTTTCAAAAGTAAAGACTATATCAAGAGAGCAAGATTGACCGCACCGTGGGTCTAAAATTTTCCACGTCTTTTTACAGTCTTTGAATGCTACGGCAACTGTCGAATGTAATCAAGATTAGGTTATGAATTTCTTAGAGAAGTAACTTGAATATTATGATCCTTCAAATTTTATCTAGCATAGTGCAGCACGATCTTGGCAGTCATATCATATCGCGCAAGCATAGGCCTATCGATAGTTACTTAATTCATTATATTTTCTTCTGCGTTTCCCCCGTCACCAGTAGTACCATAATTCTCTCTCTCTTTCCACTTCTAAAACATACTTTAAAAATATATATATTACCACTCAATCTCCCATAGAAAATATAATGAAATTAAGTAGTTATAAATAGGCCTAAGCTTTCACATGAGCAGATTTTGCTTTCTCTCTCTCTCTCTCTCTCTCCACTTTTAAAACATTATCACTCAATCTCTCAAAGTAAATATAATGAATTAAGTATCTCTATAAATAGGCCTATGCTTGCGCTCTCTCTCTCTCTCCCCACTTTTGAAACATTTGAAAAAAATATTATCACTTAATCTCTCAAAGTAAATATAATGAACTAAGTATCTCTATCGATAGGCCTATGCTTGCGCGAGCTCTCTCTATCGTCATAATATTTTATTCTCTACTGTATTGTTCCTCACGATTTCCACAAGTACTGCCCAAATTTTAAAACTCTTTCTCTCATTGTTTAAGATCCGTCTTTAGTTACGTATGAATTTTATGTCAGTTTAGTGTCAAACATTACTTATAAATAAGGTTTCACAGTAGGTTTTAAAAAAGGATGATCGATATCTTACCCTGAACTGACGTTACCAAACCAACATTAACAAATAATATAGAGCCTGTTTCTATATTCAAGTATAAATGATTATAGGACCTCAACAGAATCTTTATGGTGTAAAGTTGATGGAAATCTAGAAAGCAACAAACGCTATGATTTTGAAGCTCCGCCCCCTTTCAAGAGTTGCCAGGTGTGGCATTATTGAACAATATATGTCCGAAGATTTTAAAAAAACTGTATCTTAACTTTCGTTGCCGAGTGTACCTCGCACCTAAAATTGGAGTTACGTATAAAACGATGATAATGGATTAGGATAGGGAAAGTTACCAAGTATAAGGACATTTTCTCTTTTTAAAATCAATGCAAAATTGCCAGAATAGAAATGGATATTCACCAAGAAACCAGATAGCGTTTACTCCTAAACATCTCGGCTTTGGTCCAGAGAGAGGTTCTTAACGAGGTCATCCAATTGAGGGCCAGATGCCCAACCTCATTCCGTAAGTGGCTGACTTCCTTAAATTGGACAATTTCCGGAAGAACGACCTAATCCATAAAGAAGGTCCTTATGGAAGGGTCAGCCGCTGGGTTACCTGTCCGACTTCCGGATCCTTCCTCTGGAATGGGATTTGCAATGACCTGGACTCTTATGGCGTGGGAAAGATTTTCTTTCTTTTTTTCTTTATTTTATTTTGTGTGGGGAGGGAGGGTTGTTGTTGGGGATTCATCATGGAACGATTCCCCCTCTCTCTCTCTCTCTCTCTCTCTCTCTCTCTCTCTCTCTCTCTCTCTCTCTCTCTCTCTCTCTCTCTCTCTCTCTCTCTCTCTCTCTCTCTCTCTCTCGTAGTAGTAGTAGTAGTCAACTTGCTTGGTGAGATGTTCCTGGTCGAAGTCAGATTAATCAACAAATATCACAAGTTTAACATACGTCTAGAATTTGAGAAATATCTAGAAGTGTTCGTGAACTATCGGTGATAAGATTAGTGTGGAAATAGTAGGATAAAGCGTCTTCTAAGTTAGTTTATCAAGTGAAATACTGTAAATCAGAACAAGATGGCAGTAAACTCCAACTGCGGAAAAAAATGGCGAGATTTAGCTTGCTTGGCAGATTCGCAATACGATGAGGTAGCAGGAAGGGAACTGGCATTTCTGATCTATGAAATCAGCAACAGTCCTAACCAAAAAGATACAAAATCATTCATAGATATATTAGAAGGATACAATCCTTCAAACTGGAACAAATCAAATGAAAACATCTTGAAAATAATTGAAGAAGTTCCAAATAAAATCCAAGTGGTCAAGAGACTCATAAAGAAAATATACATAAACCAACATATTCCGACAAAGAAAATGAATAAAGTGAACCTTGTGAATATCCTAATTGATGCATTAGGAAAAAGAATGCCAAAAGCATGTAAACTGTGTAAGGTGTGGTATAGCATAGTTAATCCACAAAACCTAATCAGAAAATGTGCTGCATGCAACATTCCGACCCATCCACAGTGTGCTGAGGTAATGCAAGATATGAGAAAAGACACAAGAATTTTTGCTCAACATGTCTACCATGGATAGACAATGTTATTAAATCAAGATTGAATGTACAAATAGTTGAGGATGAAGAAGAAGAAGAGGAAGAAGGAAGAAGAAGAAGAAGAAGAAGAAGAGGAAAACGTAAGAGAAGTAAACAAAACTGAAATGACAGAAAAGATAAGGAAAACAAAGAACAAGATAAAAGTATGGATGCAGAGATACTCATTGATACTACATATGAGGCTATAAAGCAGCATGACTACGAAAGAAAATAAATTACGATATGACAGCACAAAAGAAAATGCCGAAGAGGCTCTACCCAGATCTACACAATGACGGGAAAGAGGAAAAAATATACAAAAAAGACAAAGTCTGCAACCTTTTGAAAAGAGGGAATTGCAGATATGGAGAAAAATGTTACTACAAACATCCTAAGGTATGTCACAACTATGAAATATATGGTAAATGTGCATACTTAGATGGATATGAGGATGATTGCAGAGATCTACATCCAAAAATATGCAAAAACCTAAAAGAAAAGGAAAAGGATGTAAGTTCGACAAAAAATGTAATATATGCACCCTGTAGCCATGAAAAATAATCAAATAAATAACCAATCAAGCAATAAAATCCAAAATAAGAAAGAAACAAATAAAGAGAGGAATGAAGAATATCAGGTAAAAGAAAAAAGCAAGCCATCAACGAGATATGCAGAGGTGCCAGCAAAAAATTTCAATGCATCAGCTCCAAGATTCTACTCAAGAGATAACTGTTTTTATTATGCAAGGGGATATTGCAGATATGGAGAAAATTGCAGATTCAGACACAAAATGAATAATTATGATGAAGGAAGAACAAATATTATGGAAAAGTTGGATTTTTTAATGTCAGAATTTCTGGAAATGAAAAAAAGAACAACATACCAGAACAGAAAGAGACATGGGAAAATCCTTATTATTACCAATATTAAATGAAGGAGAAAACACGCAAACCATCATAGTGATGAATGCGCAGGGTTTAGTTACGAGTAACTCAAAAAGAAAAATAGAGTACTTAGAAGAACTAACCCAAATTGAAAAGAAAATAGATATAATGAATATAAGTGAAACCTGGTATTCCCAAGAGACTGGGAATGATGATCAAATAAAAGGGTTTCAAACTTATAGATCAGATAGAAAAAATAGGAATCAAGGGGGAACCGCAATTATGGGAAAGACAAAAAACAAGAAAAAATATATGAGAAATATAGTAACTCAAAATGTGAACTAATAGCGGTAGAATTTGAATCTGAAAAATTATTGAACATAGTAATATATAGACCTCCTAATACTAAAGAGTTTGACTTAATAATAGAAAAATTGGATGATATATGTAGAAATCACAAGGACTGGACTATTCTCCTATCTGGAGACTTCAACTTTCCTTTCGTAGACTGGAAAGAACGAATAGGAGATTGTGGATGTACTTATACATATAAAAAAGAGAGTAATAGTAGTGCAGAAGATAAGAGGCAATTCGAAAAGCTATTAGATATGCTACTAGAATACACATTCAACAAATAAATCACCTGCCAACAAGAAAGGAAAATACTTTAGACCTAGTATTTGTGAACGAGATGAATTATGTTAAAGAAATAATAGTTTATAATGCGAGTATTTCAGACCATAATGTCATAGAATTAACAGTCCATTCCAAAGCAAGTGAAAACAGAGATAAGCAAGAAATGAAAAAGTGGGAAGGATATGGAAAATACAACTTCTACAGTAATATAAAATGGTCAGAAATAAATGAAGAATTAAACAAAGATTGGGATAATATTTTCGTAAGTGATGACATAAAGGTAAATACGGAGATATTATATAAAATATTAGAGAAAATAGTGATATATATACCGAAGAAGAAAAGTAAACATCAGTCATGCATACCAAGAGACAGAAGGATCTTGTTCCAAAAAATCAGAAAATGGAAAAAAGGTCTAGCAAAAAAAAAAAATGCATGGAAAGTTATAGAACTAAAAAGTAAGATAGAAAATGCAGAACAAAAGATTATACAATCAAAAGAAAATGAAAAAGGGGACTTGGAAGAAAAACCCTATTAAATATCAAGCAAAATCCCAAACTATTATACTCATATGCGAAGAAGATGAATAAAAGAAGAATAGAAATAGGCCTCTAAGAATTGAAGGGAGATTAACGAATGAAAAAAAGGAAATTTGCAACATACTGGCAGAACGATATAAGAGAGAATTCACCCCTAGAATAGATAATGAAGATAATGATATAGAAGTAAGGGATGAAAATAGTGAATATTTAGCTGACATAGATATTAATGAAGCTGATATTGTGCAGGCTATTAATGAAATTAAAAATGGAGCTGCTGCAGGGCCTGATGGAATTCCTGCTATTTTGTTAAAGAAAGTAGTTCATTCTATCGCAAAGCCACTTGCAATATTATTAAGACAAAGTGTAGATACAGGCAAGATTTATGATGAGCACAAATTAGCATATATTACCCCTACTTTCAAAAGTGGATCAAGACTAGAGGCAAGTAATTATAGGCCTGTGAGTCTAACATCACATATTATGAAAGTGTATGAAAGGGTAATGAAGAAAAATATTATGAAACATTTAATAAAAAATAATTTGTTTAATAAAGGACAAAACATGGTTTCGTACCCGGAAAAAGTACACAAACCCAACTGTTAGTCCACCGTGAGAACATATTCAAAAATATGAAAAGAGGAAATGAAACAGATGTGGTTTATTTAGACTTTGCAAAAGCTTTTGATAAAGTAGACCATAATATATTAGCGAAGAAAATTAGAAAACACAATATCGTGGATAAAGTAGGAAGATGGTTAAAAGAATTTTTACACAACAGAAAACAGATAGTTATTGCAAACGACGAGAAATCGGATGAAGCCAAGGTAATATCTGGTGTGCCGCAAGGTACGGTGTTAGCTGCAATACTGTTTGTTATTATGATTGAAGACATAGACAATAATGTTAAGGATTCGGTAGTGAGTAGTTTCGCAGATGACACAAGAATAAGTAGAGAAATTACTTGTGATGAAGATAGGAACGCTCTACAAAGAGACCTTAACAAAGTATATGATTGGGCAGAGGTAAATAGGATGGTATTTAACTCTGATAAATTTGAATCAATAAATTATGGAGACAGAGAAAGAAAGCTATATGCATATAAGGGACCTAATAATGAGACAATCACAAATAAGGAAGCAGTTAAAGACCTTGGTGTGATGATGAATAGGAACATGTTATGCAATGATCAAATAGCAACTCTGTTGGCAAAATGTAAAGCAAAAATGGGAATGTTGTTACGGCACTTCAAAACAAGAAAAGCTGAACACATGATTATGCTTTATAAAACATATGTTCGTAGTCCACTTGAATATTGCAATATGATATGGTACCCACACTATCAAAAGGATATTGCACAAATAGAGAATGTACAAAGGTCCTTTACAGCTAGAATAGAAGAAGTTAAAGACCTTGACTACTGGGAAAGACTACAATTCTTCTTAAAATATAGTCTAGAAAGGAGAAGAGAACGCTACATGATAATTCAGGCATGGAAACAGATAGAAGGAATAGCAGAAAATATCATGGAACTAAAAATATCAGAAAGAGCAAGCAGAGGTAGATTAATAGTGCCCAAAACTATACCAGGAAAAATAAGGAAAGCACACAGGACATTAATCCACTACGCACCAGCATCGATAATGCAGCGTCTATTCAATGCGTTGCCAGCTCATCTGAGGAATATATCAGGAGTGAGCGTAGATGTGTTTAAGAATAAGCTCGACAAATATCTAAACTGCATCCCAGACCATCCAAGATTGGAAGATGCAAAATATACCGGAAGATGTACTAGCAACTCTCTGGTAGACATTAGAGGTGCCTCACACTGAGGGACCTGGGGCAACCCGAACAAGATGTAAGGTCTGTAAGGTAAGGTAAGGTCTCTCTCTCTCTCTCTTAAAAGTGACTGTTTATCTGTGCCCTAAATTTTTCGGCCTAGATAATCTCTCTCTCTCTCTCTCTCTCTCTCTCTCTCTCTCTCTCTCTCTCTCTCTCTCTCTCTCTCTCTGCTTATGTCGTTATCAATAAAAAAGTTTTCTCTATTTAAATCGTGTCCATGTCACCTTCAGATGATCCCCAGCGAAGTATTCACAATGAAGCGACTTTGCTTGTATGAAGGAAAAGCAGAATTTCATTCACATTCACGTCAGATTATCGCTTTTTAATCGAGCGAGACCTTTCGGCTATCGCCGAATGCAAGTGAAAAATGAACCTTTCTTTAAAATCAAATGTTCTTTTCATTGGTGAGTTCCTGCTGACTTTTTAGCGGTGGTCTAGGAGTGAGTGGGGCGTTTGTGATTCTGTAAGCCTCATCAGATTTGTTCTTTTTGTAGGCTGGAATTTTTTTTTTTCTCCTGCTGTGTGTGTGTGTGTAATTTATGAAGTTTATCGTACGTTGTGTAGGCAGACTTCGTACTGTTTATGTCTTCTCTGCTTCGTATGTAATAAAGTAGAGATTGATTTGCAGGAGGAATAACATATTTCATGATAAGCGGTGTGGGAAGTGAAGAACTTGTGCGATTGTCCTCATTAATTTGTGTATTTCTTATCCTTTACACATTGCAAAGTCTCTTAAATAACTTTTGGAATAAATTCTAATAATAATTAGAAAGTTTTTTCCAAGAGAAATTAAGCCTATAATAATGCAAATATTGGTAATTTTCTTAGATCATTTGATTAGAGAAGAAGAGAGAAAGGATAGAAAGAAACATTCACTTTTAGAGAGAAGTCACATCGGTCAAATTTTAAGAGGACAGGGCCACTTCTTATGGGGTATGGCGTAATGTTAAAAAAAAAATGAATTAGCTGTATTTATTGCAAAATATAGTGCATGTATGTAGTATGCATCTATCTGATGAGATATTAGAATCGCCCGTATATTTATTATTTGCCTCCTAAATGTTTTCCGAAGTTATTTTGGATGTCTCGCAGAGGATTTTAAGCTCCTTACCGGAATTCTCGACGATGAGGTAAA
This sequence comes from Macrobrachium nipponense, assembly GCF_015104395.2. Lineage (NCBI taxonomy): Eukaryota > Metazoa > Arthropoda > Malacostraca > Decapoda > Palaemonidae > Macrobrachium > Macrobrachium nipponense. Next base: position 23,407,301 of record NC_061105.1, on the reverse strand, counting down.
ACTTAAAAGTTATTAGATTGAGAGCATTTACTCTCTCAGCTTTATCCCCTCGGGAATTTTCTCGTGGATTTTTAGACGACTTTACCGTTATGTAACTCATGGTTATTCACTTGTAATTTGCTGCGTTCTTTACAGTAGATAATTCGGAGAAATGTAATGGTATTTCTAGATCTTATACGAATACAAAGTTAAGTAAAAAAAAAAAAAAAAAAAAAAAAAAAAAAAAAAAAAAAAAAAAAAAAAAAAAAAAAGTAAGTATCGTTACTTACTTTTTCTACTAGTATAAGGATTGCGCACATATACACAGTAGCATGCATGTATACGTACATAGACATGAATATAGGTATATATTAAGTTGGAATAGACATTAGAAATGACATTTTAATCAAGTAATTTAATCAAGAATTGAGTTAATTACTTCCTCTTTTCGTCTTCTGAGGAATGAAACCAATTATCGAAAGTAAATTAACTTTCTGAGTAATAGATTCGGAAACTATTGGTGTCAGTAGTCAAAACCACAGCACCGGGATTATCAGAGCATATGCCTTTACAACCAATCCACTGTCAAGGGAATTTTTAAAACTCCCGGGTAACCATATTTCCTCTTAATTATGCGGAGGACTACGGGAGTTATGTTTGCCTTTAAAATGCCTCTCTCAAAGGGTTTTGTAAAGACTCCAAATAGTCTATTCATCTAAAGGATTAATGGATCTCCAGACCTGGCACCTCTTGATTCCATTGGTTTACTGGATTTCTGTTTGTCTAATGAAATATGTCCTTTCTGAGAGACAATAACAAAGCTTAGAATAATCCCTAATAATTTCAAGTAATCCAAGTGGTGTAAATTACTGATGAAATAACACACTACAGCGCTACCTTGTACTCGGAGAGATTATTGGCGTTAGGCCACAGCTCTATCCCGTTCTTTAGTCAATTATATAGAGTTCTTTAGTGTCTCCCCAAGACAGTTTTCTCTTCGTCTCAGTCTCTCTCTCTCTCTCTCGCTCTCTCTCTCTCTCTCTCTCTCTCAGACAAACTTTGAGGCTTTTTTAGACTTTCCGTGAAGAATCATCAAAGGTGCGATTACGATTCAGGTCTGTGATCCTTTTCAAGTTAAAATTGAGCGTCGAGGTAGTTAGCAGAAGGGAGAGTGACAAATTGTTGGGTGGGGGTTCCTCTCCTAAGGAAGGAGAGAAATCTCTCTCTCTCTCTCTCTCTCTCTCTCTCACACACACACACACACACACACACACACACACACACACACACACACACACTTTACAACACCTCCCAGAAAATTTATGACCTCAATTAACACAAGCCGTTTATCTTACGTAGCTCCAAGAATTTGATTTTTTTTTTTTTTTTTTTTTACAATTTGGAGTGTGGTGGCGTGGTTTATAAGGTTTATGCACATAGATGAATATATACCTTTGATTAAGACATAGACATTTAAGAAACGGAACAGGCGAACACTTACGGATCCACCGCGAGACTCGAGCAGGAGAGAGCTACCGAGGACTTCAGTAATCAGGGATTAACTCATTTCATCACCAAACTACCATTGCTCAGTTTACCGAAGTCGTCGTTCCACATCTGGATATTCCACATCGGTCTTGTCACCCGATCGCTGTCCAGTGATCGGGTCTGAAGTGACGCCTTGCGGAATTTATGGGTTTTTCAGTGGTATGCTTAATTGTAATTGTGTGAATCTCTCTCTCTCTCTCTCTCATCTCGTCTCTCTCCATCTCTCCATCCTCTCTCGCTCTCTTAAACCGTTTAAGTAATTGTTACTTCATTCTTCAATAATATAGTGATAAAAAAAGAGAAAGCGTCCCTCAGACATGTTATTGCTATCAAGGGATCACAAGATGATGAAACTTTGTGACCATAAAGTATTGCCTTATGAATTATTCTTTAGAGAAACCTCCCAGGAAGGCTTCTCTCCCACATCCATCACTCGGCCGCCTGTGCAAACGTCCCTCCTTGTCCCTCCCAGGGCAATGTTTTGGTGTCGCCAGCTGACCTGGATACCGTTGCAGTAAACATTGATCAGTAGGGAGAGTAAACTTTGTCGATTGCGTGATAAGCTGTTATTATTTGGTTTTGTTGGGAGTAGGAGCCACAGATGGAATTTGGTAGAGGAAAAGAGGCACAGACAGTGACTGAACCAAATATTATGTGGACTTAGCAAAAGAGAAATGAAATTGTTTCTTTATTATTGTTGCAATAACAGATTTCTCAAGATAAAATACGTTTTCCTGTCGCGAATTACGTTGCAGCTTATAACCGCCTGAGTTCTAGACAATTCTGCAGTTAAAGGTAACGTATTCCTTCCAGTATCTGGGGAAGCACTTCACATAATGTTATTCATTCTCATTTTATGAAAAATGAAATACACAAGCATTAGTAATCAATGAGGCGACTGGGCGTCGACACCATTTTACCGGAGATTAGCTTTGGGGTGAAAGGATTCGCCAAATCCGACAGACAAATTACTCCTAATTATCAGGCGGCGTTAAATTTGCTCCGAAAGTTTCAAAAGTCTTCACTGTTGTTTTGTCAGTCTTATGCCGCAGATTTGTGTTGCACTATTTCCCGGTATTGATGAACACTTTCGTCGTGACGCCAGATGACTATAATCTGTCATTCAGTCTCTCAAGGAAGAAGGATTGAATGGATCAAAGGATTGTGTATTGCCTTGGTTGGACCAATCACTGGAGAATAATTTTAGAGCGATATTGTTTAGTTGGTCGGATTTATCACTTTGTGATAGTTGGTCTATACGACGCAGTTTCTCTCTCTCTCTCTCTCTCTCTCTCTCTCTCTCTCTCTCTCTCTCGTGCTAGGACAGGTTAGAGGTATGCTACGTACACAGTGTAATTATTGCCAAAAGTATTAAGAAAGAGCTTGCCCAGACAAACCTAAGCAGAAAAGATTCGTTAATTTTTTGGGGTTGTATAAAGAATCTCGCTTCTGAAAAGCCACGTGTGGCCAAACAACTGGTTGCTGTTTGATCAGACTTGTGCATTTTTTAGTTGACATAAGCATATGCATGTGTTAGCACCTCTGATATCACTCAAGTGTTGTCAGAGTACTCATTAAGTGTATGATGTGACACCATTTAATATCTACATGAAAGAAAGTTCTTAGTAAATAAAACTTATTAGAAAGGTAGACAAAGAAATTTTTTTATATAAAACCTCGTTTTCTATGATAAAAACAAAGAATCCCTTCATCTATTGGATGTTTCCATTTTCATTCGGAGATCAAAGTCTTTCTCAGTCATATACCAATCAATAGTCATCTTTCGATAAAAATTACGAATCTTTCTGCGGAACCAGGTCACATTACCTTGAGTTTTCCTCGGTTTGAACATAGGTTTTTTTTCCCCGGATGTAGTTTAATTTATTTCTGGAATTCTCTGCCATTTTTTTAGATGTTAATGGAATTGCTTTAGGCACTTTTTCTGTAACAGATAATTTATGATTTTAACTTTGTATTTAATTTTGTAGCACTTTCTCTCGTTTCATTGGTCATTCATCATCATCTCTTTGTTAACCAAATAATGTTATTGCTCCTAAATATTAATCATAATGATTATTGTTGTAGACCAGTTACCATTATTGTTTTTGGATAGCAAGCATAATGATCTATTCTTATTACTCGAGTGACTAAAGTCTATTTTGCTAATCTAATTACTGTTATCGTTCTTGATCTATTTTTAACTCTAATCATAGTGATCTATTTTAAAATCTAGTCATAGTAATCTATTTTAAAAACCAGTTATTGCTGTTATTCTTGAATATATCCTTCACTCTCGCCAATCAAGCCGCTGAATTCCCACAATGAATTGATATATTTGTCCCGAAATCTTTGGGACATCCACAGGTGCAGAGTCCCTCTCCCAAATTTCTGTCAACAGAAATTCTAATGGAATATTGAATTCTCAGGCTGTGTAGTCCTTCGCTACTTCTGGTTGCAGGATGTGCTGTGGCTTCTCTGGGTTCTGTGACGTAATAGAATTTCAGTTTTTTATATATATATATATATATATATATATATATATATTATTATATATATAGATAGATATATATATATATATAATATATATATATTATATATATAATATGTGTGTATTCACATGTAATTAAAAATGTCTGTACTATAATTTTTTAGGTAGCATTTGGTGATCTGAGGAATATGAAGAAGGAAACTGCCATAAATGAGATGAAGCCAGGCCGGCCTCCCCCTTCTTAATTATTTTGATCTTGGGTGATCGGGAGCCGTGGAGGGGGGTTGTGGGGGTGTGGAGAGAAGGCCAGCTAACTCATGCCCTGAATTTTGATGTATTTAGAGCCTCTCTCTCTCTCTCTCTCTCTCTCTCTCTCTCTCCTCTCTCTCTCTCTCGTCTCTCTCCCCTCTCGCTCTCTCTCTCTCTCTCTCGTTAGTAAGAAGTTTAGTACACAGTGGAAGGAAATGTCTAGATAAACTTTTGTTAAACGCTTAAAGTTGTGGTTCTACTCCTCTTTGCAAGGGCGAGGAAGGATGCTCTAAATGCAGAGCAGTAATTAGTAGTTTTTTTTTCTTTTACCTTATATTATTTGGGAACTGGTGTCAGTTTCGTAGCAGTGCTAGACGCTGGGTTATAATTATAAAGGCCTGACAATGAAAGTGACTTTTTCATGAAAATGTATTGCTGCCTCTGGCGTAGATTTTGTAGGTTCTCTCTTCAGTTTCATATTGTTTCTCTATCTGATGGGCTTCGACTTGCAAGCATGTGCCCAGTATTCAACACATCTTTATGCGTTTACAGAAATACAAGAAATATAATCATTGGTAGCAAGTATATCTCGGGAATTTTGTTTTACATAAATTCATAGGTTTGTTCGGAAGAGGTGATTTTCATGCATTTGACGACCAGTTTTATTTCAAGATGTTCATCGCTTCTAATCTTTTGCATCGGTCACTGTCTGTGGTGCGGGCGACGATGTCAGTAGCCTGAAAGAGGCGTTGTCGTGTCCTTCCTGGTGGCGCCCTCATGGCACGGTATCCATCCGAGGGACTCGAGAGAGAGCAGAAGACGCTGGGTTATCCTCGTCAGGAGGCTTGAGGCATTTTGCATGAACGCCCTTCCGTGATTTTATGGGGTTAGACATAAAGTCTTTGAGATCCTCTTCTTCTTCCCGGTGGTAATTATTCATTTTGGCACGATAATAAATAATAGTTTTAAATATGTTGTCTTTCGGGAAGTGGCCACATTACCTCTTAAAGCTGCTGCATGAAATAAAGAACTTCAAGATCCACCTGTTCAATCTAGTATCCAGACGATCACAGGAGTGATCATCATGGATCGCTGATAGAATTGCGAAACGTCTAAGTTTTATTCTGTGATTTGTACATTTCCGGTAATGCTACAGGTAAAAGAGGAACAGCCCAAGTGTGGCCTTTTGCTGCAGGCGAAATTATGTTGAGTATCAGACAAATAATTGAATGGGTATGTCCCTTTGATGTAATATAATAATAATAATAAAATAATAATAATAATTATTATTATTATTATTATTATTATTATTATTATTATTATTATTATTATTATTATTATTATTATTATTATTATTAGAAAGATCTAAACGATTCCAAGCAATAACAACAACTCGGAATTGGGGATAGAAAGTCGAAAAAAAGACAATTCCACGGAAGTTACCACCAAGAGAATATTAATAGAATTATGATTTAGATCCTTTATTTTATTCCAAAAACAGCCAGAATAAAAATTCATGTGACTTTGCCTCTTGTTAATAACGAGTAACTTAATCTCCCATCAAGTTTTCAATGTGGACCTTCTGAAGAGTCAGTCTCTCTCCAGCTTCCCTGACCTGAATACTGATGACACTCGAGATAAGAAGCGAACATTCAAGAGAGGACTCTCCTCCTCCTCCTCCTTCCTCCTCCTCCTCCTCCTCCTCCTCCTCCTCCTCGGCGTCTGCCTTCCTTAACGAAAGTTGAAACCTCTGGAAACGACTCTTAATTAAGTCTAAATGCTTTCGTTTCTATTCAAGGGAAGCCTTTGTTTAAAAAGGCTCGTTATTTAAGGGGATCATGGAGATGGCATTTCGGTTGAGGTTTGAAGGCGTTGCTCCCACACACGTTTCAAAACACTCGCCTGAAGTTGGTGCCTTTTCACAATTGGGTTGACCGGTGTTGGTAGGTTAAGTCTTTACCACAGAGATAAGATGAAAATTGCAAGTTAGAGTTTTTCCTCTACGTACACATGCACACAGAAGCGCGCTCACACATTAATAAATGAATTGCATATATATATATAATATATATATATATATATATATATATATATATATATATATATATATATATATATATATATATATAAACACGTATACACTTCCTATGAGTAAGACAGTACCGCTTTTGTCTCAGCAAGCGTTTAAGAATGGAGAATGAGATTGCTGGGTTGACCTCGATCCTGTCCTCTTAATTTTTAAACCAGAAGTTGTTTGGTTAATCCCGGTTAGGCCACAGTGTCTGATCATATATTATTCCCTTTGAGTGAACGTTTTCGCAGAGTCCATGTGTTTGTGTGTGTCTGGGTGGACAGAGAAGAAAAGATATGACTGATTGAGGAACATTCCTTCTGATACGCTTTATTCCAGATCTGTGTTTGGAAATATTTTCATGAAATACTTTTATCATCGTCATGAGAGACGACTTTTCGTCCTTTAACTATAACCAAAGGAGGATACGGTGCAACTTTCTTTCTTTATTTTCTTTGTGTGTGTGTGTGTGTGTGTGTGTGTCGGGCAAGCCATAATTTCCATCTGTCTTTATTTGTAACAAATTACTTGGAAAAACGTACGGTAACCAATATAATAAACGCTGTCAGGTACACTACGCATTATCAAGGCTTCTGTTGTTATTGATGACTAAAGCTTATGCCTCGAATGCTTCCTTGTCCAACACAAACTTACGAGGAAAGTTTTCCTGTCATTCCAGACAGAGGTTCCAGGAAGTTGCCACGTGTATTAGCTCCTGTGCCGGGAACGCTGATGAAGGAAAGGACGCAATGAGTGTACAAATATTTGTATTCATAAAAACGGAACACAAGAATCCCTTTTGATAGCTGTCTTCCCTGAGAAAAAAATGTATACCTCCTATCAATATTGTTATTAGAAAATTTTTCAAAGGTGAATAAATATAAATTGGCTGGATTGCACCGCAGAGTTTATTAGATTTTTGTTTAAATTATGGCAGTGACATAATTATTTCTTGAGGTATTATAGTATATTCTTGAATAAGTGATGTAGTTGTATTTTGGCGACAAGCTGGGAGTCTATATTCTGCCAGAAACAAAGAGCGAAATTGTATAAAGTGTTGCTTTGCTCTTGGCGTCTTCAGCAAAGTGAACTCTTGCAATGTCTGACCTTCAGTCGTTGCCACTTCCAATGGACTGTCTTGCAGATTTACCGGCAGTGGTGTTGTGTCTACCTGTGTCTTAATTAAGCAACGGTGTTATTGGAAATAATTGCAAATTGCATTTACCAACATTGATCATAGACGCTCGTTTGATTGGTGCCTTTTTCTCCTTGTTGTTCTGTGTTAGACATGTCGAAGGAAATCCTGTTTTACTTTTGCCGGTTAACTTTAGAAATTAGTTTTAGTTAATTTTAGTTAACTTCTATCCTTACCTGGTGTGGCGCTAGTTGGTGTTTGTAATTCTGTTTAACGTAGCCTGCATTGCCACCGGGTTCTATAGAAACCACTGTAATCTCCCTTACAATCTTAGTGAAATTATAATTGATTTTAGCGGACGCATAATGTTTTTTTTTTAACAATTTGTCAGCTTCATGAACTTTTCACAGCAGTTATTAACTTATTATTCTGTTCGCTACCGCTATTTTGTTGGTCTTTTATAGTCACTGATTAAGTTTTCCTGTTGTAAAAGCATCCAAACTAAGCCAAGTCATTGATCTAGTCAATCAAGTGAAATATTAACCCTTGGACCCAACGAAATCGCAGTTGGCACGCGACAATATACTATATACATACATACATACATACATACATACTTCTATATTTTGGCGTAAGGGCAAAGCCACCAGGCCACTTCTCTGAGAATACTTGTCACAATACTTGTCATTCAGTGTCGAACACACGTACACACACTATTTGAAGTGCCTTCCCTTCCAATAGACCTACGTATTGTAGTACTTCTTCGGTGATTTATTATTATTATTTTTTTTTTCTTTCTTTTTGCTCTATCACAGTCCTCCAATTCGACTGGGTGGTATTTATAGTGTGGGGTTCCGGGTTGCATCCTGCCTCCTTAGGAGTCCATCACTTTTCTTACTATGTGTGCCGTTTCTAGGATCGCACTCTTCTGCATGAGTCCTGGAGCTACTTCAGCCTCTAGTTTTTCTAGATTCCTTTTCAGGGATCTTGGGATCTTGCCTAGTGTTCCTATGATTATGGGTACGATTTCCACTGGCATATCCCATATCCTTCTTATTTCTATTTTCAGATCTTGATACTTATCCATTTTTTCCCTCTCTTTCTCTTCAACTCTGGTGTCCCATGGTATTGCGACATCAATGAGTGATACTTTCTTCTTGACTTTGTCTATCAACGTCACTTCTGGTCTGTTTGCACGTATCACCCTATCTGTTCTGATACCATAGTCCCAGAGGATCTTTGCCTGATCGTTTTCTATCACTCCCTCAGGTTGGTGCTCGTACCACTTATTACTGCAAGGTAGCTGATGTTTCTTGCACAGGCTCCAGTGGAGGGCTTTTGCCACTGAATCATGCCTCTTTTTGTACTGGTTCTGTGCAAGTGCCGGGCATTCGCTTGCTATGTGGTTTATGGTTTCATTTTTCGTATTGCACTTCCTACATATGGGAGAGATGTAATTATTATTATTATTATTATTATTATTATTATTATTATTATTATTATTATTATTATTATTATTATTATTATTATATTCTTTGGTGTTGGTTTATGATTATCCTGAGAAAAGTCTTTTGCTCTTAGAGGAGCATGTAAGAATAGTTACTGCTATGAAATATGAATCGTTATCAGCCTTTGTGCGGAGAATCACGTGAAATAACAGAAAATTATTTGTCGGATAAAAATGCATTTGACGTCATTTACATTTATATACAGGGGAAAGGAGGGTCCCTTCTCTTTTTTTGTTTTTTTAGTCTGCGGGAATGATTGCATCCAGTCCCCGATGATCATTTCTTAATAAAGAGAATTCCGTACATGTGACGAAATTCAAGCAGAAGAAGATACAGCTTTTGCCAAACTATTTTCTGGTATAGAAAGTTTTGATTTCTATGCATTTGAATCTGGTAATTGAACTTCTCTCCCTTCCTTCACTACCTCACGTGGTGCACTGTAGGCATTATTAAATGGTTTTTGTAGCGTCCCCACTTGTAGCCTTTTGCTGTACCTCCTTTACCGCTTCTCTTCCTTAGTTGTTGTTATATAGACTCTCTGAACTCTTCCATTTTCATTCCACCTTTGGAGCCCTGCATTCAAAATGTTCAGTATCTTAATTTTGCTGTCCAACCACTCTGACTCCCTTTTTCCATTATCATCAGCGCTGAAGTGCCCCAGCGCTTAGCTTGACACCCAAAGTGTCATGGAATCAATTCCATCACTTCCAAATGTGTAGCTTTGTAGCACGACTACTTCCCTCCGCTATGAAATAGGGTTAATGAGTTGTTCCTCTTAAAAGACTCCACTTTAATGTGAGATGCTGCATTCCCTTCAATTAGCTTCCCTGTCTCTGTCTCTCTAAACTTCTCTTCGGGCGAAGCGTCATTTCGGGTGGTCATTTGTTATGTAGGAAGCCTCCAGAGAATGAAGTCTCCAGAATCTGTAGAAATGAAGCTGGGAAGGTAATGCTCGAAGAAATGAGCTGTAGCGTGAGCTTTATTTATTAGAAATGTGGTGTGATTACCAAGCAACAATAAAGTTAAAACAATTCCCGATATATTTATATATATATATATATATATATATATATATATATATATATATATATATATGTATATATATATATAGTATATAATATGTGTGTGAATATGCTCAACACCAAAATTTTCGTATTTCTACTTAACACCATCTATCTCCCTCTCCCTCTCCCTCTCCCTCTAAGTGGGCGTATCACATTTTGAAAGATTAGCATGTGGCAAGGAAAGCCAGTTTTTCCTTCCATGTGGTTAATATATTTCCAGGCAAGTTGTTTTCTCCCGCCAACCAAAGAGAATTTCGCTCTAATTTCAGGGCATTCAACACTTGCCTCTGTTTTCCCTCTTGAGAGGCTGGGTCTGCCGAAAGCAGGAAATACAAAAACGAGACAAAATAGACTGGGGAGAGAAAATAGCCTAGCGGCTTATCCCTTGTCAAAAGAAACGGAATACTTTGTTGTGTTGGTGTCTGAAAATTCTGTAGTGAAAAATGCGATTCTTAAGATTTTTATTTGACCCGTTTGCAGTTGTAAGCTTTTAGGGTGATGTTTTTGTAATTGAAGGTTCTTTTGTCAGGAGTATTTATGGAGGGTCTCATGATTGCATTTATTTGTGTGTTTACATTTTTTGCTGTTGTATACCAGTTTGATTTGTATGAGGAGTATTTTTGTGTACCGGTTAATTATTTGAGACGAATCATCTAGTTTATCTTACATTGAGCATATTGTAATAATATTGTCTCTCATATATATATATATTATATATATATATATAATATATCATATATATAGATATTATATATATATTATATATATAATGTGTGTGTGTATGTATGTATGTTATGTTATGTATGTATGTATGTATGTATGTATTATGTATGTAGTATGTATGTATGTATGTATGTATAAGTATGCAAACAAAAAATGTTTCATACGTGAATACAAGTATATTAGTTTTTTCGTAGACAAATATTGTAACACTTCATTTTAACACTTAAATTAGTTGATTGGTTATCATTAAGTGCCGAAGACAAGACTTCTTATCCTACTGAGACCAGATGTTTATTTATTGCTTTTGTATTACTAGTGTTTTGAGTTTTTTTTTTTGTGACTGTTCATGTTGGTTTTCATCATTGACAGTATTACAGCTCGCAATTTTTTCTTCCCGCATGCATGAACCCTCCGTGCTGCCAGTATTTCATTGCTCAGCCAACTGCTTTAGATTACAGAGTGACTTTTTACTGATTATAACTTGGCCTATGAAGATTAACTGTGGGAAAACCCAGCTTCCATGGTTTCTTTTGTATGTGGGAAAACTGAAGTTATTTACAAAAATAAGCATGCTATATATATATATATATATATATATATATATATATATATATATATATATATATATATATATATGTTTGCGTGTGTGTCTGCTTGCGTCTTTATATGTTTTTGTCTGTGTGCGAATTCGTTGGTGCACTTCCAGGAAACTTTGATGTTTAAACTCTCAGTTCTTTTTCTCATACAAACATCCAGGAAGACGAGAAACTGTTGATACTATCATACTCATGTAAATTTTATGGACGGGTTACAGGACACTGTGTCCATCTACCAAGTCTTCCAGATTCTCCTCAGAATCTATATCCAACAGAGCAAAGGCTCCTTCCATCCCATTTATTTCCTTTCCACATGGTTAAGAGGTCACCCCAGGTGAGGATTAGAGGAAGCAAAGAAGTGTCAAAGTATTTCGTGTAGAGATTTAGGGGCGGCAGAGGATTTCATGCCAACAACGAATGATTGTTTTTTTTTTTTTTTTATCATCAGGAGTGAAAAAATGGTTTGTCACGCATAATTTAAAACCATAAATGCTAAGAATTATTTATGGCTTTAAATAATGCGTGACAAACCCTTTTCACTTTTGATGGAAAACATACAAACAATCATTTGTTGTTTATACAAGAAACACTTTGACGAAACTTCCTTGATTCCCCTAATCCTTACACAATGGGTGTTCGTTTAACCACGTGGAAAAGAAGTAAACGGAAGGATGTAGATTCTGAGGAGAATATGGAGGACTTTGTAGATGCACACAGCGTCCTTTAACCCGTTCATAAAATTTACATGAGTATGATAGTATCAACAGTTTTTCGTCTTTCTGGATGTTTGCATAAGAAAAATAGATGATGGTTTCGATATTAAAGTATCCCTGAAGTGGAATCAAGACTTCGTTTATTAATTTTTTTCAAATTAGTATTTTAAAGAAAGAATAATGATGTTTTTATAAAAAGTTTTTGGATATTAACCCTAAATACTTGTATTTACAAATTTAAGTATACTGAGAAGAGAGAGAGAGAGAGAGAGAGAGAGAGAGAGAGAGAGAGAGAGAGAGAGAGAGAGAGAGAGAGAGAGAGAGAAAGAATGTATTATTTTTAGATGTACAATGTCAACCCAGAGTAACAACAGCAACAATTACCAACAGCACTAGTAATAATACGGGAAAAATTTGGAATCTTCAAAGAAAGTATTGCGTTTTATTTATATTTATTGTAATATTCTGTAAAATAACCAACTTCATTGGTAATGATGAATATAAAAAATATATCAGCAGTAAGAAAGAAAAAGCAACTTAGTTGAATTTCCAAACAATAAAGACAAAAAATGTATGTAAAACGCAGTGCATAATTATGTATTCTTGCCTCTTTTGTTCCTTTGTTTTCCAAATTGAACGTTACTTTGGAATTCCACCAGCAAGGCTAATGAAGAGGAAGTGCACGTTTTATTCCTCTGCGAACATTCCAGATGGGCGGTGGCAGTTTTGCCTCGAGAAATATTATGTTCAACTTTTTCCAGATTCTAAAGCTTTGAAATGTTAGGAGGTTTTATGCTTCTTGTTAAATGTATCATCATCACAAGTTGTATTTTGCATTAAAAAAAAGATACACATTTTTCATAAAAAATAAGATAAACACATACATATGTATATTATTTGAGCAACACATGTCCAAGTTCCGTGGGTACGTTGTGTACAAGAAAACCAGGCAGGACTGAGAGAGGGTCGGTTAATCATTGGCAGTATGTCTGTATTAAACTGATTGGAGAGAGAGAGAGAGAGAGAGAGAGAGAGAGAGAGAGAGAGAGAGAGAGAGAGAGAGAGAGAGAGAACTATGAAGTCAACCAGCTTCTTTTCGTTATAATTTCCTATATTGCAGTAGAAGTCGTGAGCTGTCAACTCCTCATGCTACCCTAACCCCTTAAGAGAAAATAAGATTCAAAGTAAATAGACTGAAAAAGTAAATTCCTGTAGATGCAGAAATGTTACAGCAGACAATAATAACATCATATCATGCGGAGGTTATCGTAATCACAGTTATTTTTTAGGTAACTCATCATTAGCAGTCCACTTCAGTTCACGTGAAATCTAAGCCTGCTAATTAGCGTTTGAGCTCTGTACTATAGTTTTGTTTGGATGCAAGGAATGGACATTTTGACTTCATCTTGAATGCGCGCATTGTAACATGCATGGATCTTTCCTGGATAAGTAAATTTCATTCGAAGCCAATCCAAGATTTTCAGGATAATCTGTTCATACACCTGTGCATAAATCTAACATTGAAAAACTGCATATTGATATAGAATTTAACCAAACCTGTCCATTGCCACCGAAATCGCAACACATCACCAAATTCCGACCGACCATCAGAATTCATTGCAATGTGCAGTCTCGCAGAATTTCATGAATCCATCGGCCCTTAAGAGCGTCAGATGAGCATAGACATATTGCACCGTCTCTGTCATCTCTTGTGGAGAGTTCCAGGCCGAGGAAGCTGACCAAGGAACGCAGTGGAGTCAATTAGTGAAGGCTGAAGAATCTGGAATTAATGTATACATGAGAGGAATAGAGTTATTGTTCCTGGTAACTCTCTGGAATGCTTATAATGGATCTTTCTTGGATGTAGAAGGTTTGGGATATATCCACAGATGAAATGTGACTTGCCGTATGTAACTGCAATAACCACAGCGCCCTCTTAAGTTCTAGCCTGTTGACACTGCAACTTGTTCTGACTTGTCTCAAGTTGGTGCTGGCTGTATTATTTGGTTCCATCTGCTTTCAGATGTGTTCACGGACTTGGTTCTTTGCTCTTCTGACGGGATTGAACCGATCAAATATAATTGTACTTTGAAATTAGAAGCTCATATTCGTTACGATATTCAGCAGGAGGGGGGAATTATACTTTTGCAAAAGATTGTGATCGTTAGTGTATATTTAGATCAAATGAGACTTACAAGCAGATGAAAAGGTTTGTGTAATCGTGTAGCCTCTCAAAACTGTAAAGATTGATGAAAGCTCTTTAACTTTATAGTAGGGCAAACATTTTTGAGGAAGTATAAGAAAAAAAAAAACATAAGCACTCTTTCTTGGCTTGGAGCACAGCTCTCTCTCTCTCTCTCTCTCTCTCTCTCTCTCTCTCTCTCTCTCTCCTCCACAGTACACCGTTCGTCTTCCTTCCCTCTTCTTATCCAATTACCTCCCTTCTTTTTTCTTCTTATTTTCCACATATCCTTTATACATCCTTATTAAAACGCTCCGTTAGAAAATAACCCAATATGAAACCATTATTAGTAAGAGAGGAGCCTATTGCCTTAAAATTTCGAAATTCTAGGACCATCTATAGAGTGAATTTATTTTTTCCATGGTCATTTATTCTCCATAAAATCTGCCATTTGCTGATGGAAAATTGCTCAGAGTGCATTTTGTAGCGTTTCACCGTTAAGGTTTCTTTGCCGCATCGTCTTTAAGTCATTATTAAGTTTTATTTTCTTCAACCTTCAGTTCATTGTACGTGAATCCTTGCATGTGTAATGTAAATTACGAATAATTACAAGGGTTGATAACCTTAGCTCTTGCCGGTTAGAGACAGATGCAAAACGCTGGATTCCTCAAAGATGCTGAAATAAAAAAAAAAAAAAAAAAAAAAAAAAAAAAAAAAAAAAAAAAAAAAAAAAAAAAACAAATAGGAAGCTTACCGGCGCATAATTGGGGTCAGTGACGCATTCCAAAGATTACGAGTTTCATGTATTTAGCATGCATGCATCTGTGCGTCGCAGGAGAAGTTGAAAGGAAAGATCGTAGGGCCTACGGTCTTTCCGTTCAACTTCTGCTAGAACTTCTTATGTTTATATGACACGGGACCATTGTGGTGTAGGATGAATATATATAGTATGATATATATATATATATATATATATATATATATATATATATATATATATATATATATATATATATATGTGTGTGTGTGTGTGTGTGTGTGTGTGTGTGTGTGCGTGCGTGTGTGTTTGTATATATATATATATATATAAATGTGTGAGTGTGTATATATATGTATATATGCGTGTGCAATAATGCGGCGTATATGCGTACAAAAAGTCAAGAGATAGTTTAGAGATAGTCAATATATAACTAGATTTGAATGATACCTCACTGCAGTTATGATGAAAAAATCAAATCGAGTCAGTTCCATTCCATTAATTGAGACAGTCCCAGATTTGATGTGATTTACGGAATTAAGACTTAACAATTATCGATTAAGGCTCTCTCTCTCTCTCTCTCTCTCTCTCTCTCTCTCGCCTTCCTTCTCTCTCCTACTCCCTCCTCTCTCTCTCTCATGTCCTTAGGCTTGCTCAGTATATTTTGACTGAATTTTATTTGTACTCAAATTGGCACTCGCTCTATATTTGGGTACTTGTGTTTCGTCTCCCCTCCGAAGAGAAACCCTGGTCTTGCTCTCTCTACAAGTCTTCAGAGGGAGAGAGAGAGTGATGTAGTGTGTTTAAAGTGATCCCCATAATTGCTTCCCGTAATGGACATGAAGAGAATATATACGAGATGGATTCGAACAATGGCATCGGTGTTTCTGACACCTGGAGATATCGTCTTCTCCTTGTCTTCTCCTGAGCGCTGTGAGGGACGGATTTGGCAGGATATTTCGAGCTCTGGTAATCAAATTTTATTACTCTCGTTCTCCTTAATTTCTGTCCCTCCTAATACCTTTTTTTCTGAATCTAGAAACAAAGAAGATATGTAATGGGGAGTCTTTCTAACCCGGAGCTTCAAAGGAAAGGAACGGGAATGACGAGGGAAAAGGGAAAAAATAGAGGTGGAAGAGAATTCCAAATATTTAGAACGTTTAGATAGATGTGGTAGCCTGGCAGGTGTCGCCTTGGTAACAGTCGATATTTTGTACTTGGTTTTTGTTTTTGTCTCTATTGTCATTTCTACAGGTCTTTAGTCAATATATATATATATATATAGATATATATAATATATATATATATATATATATATATATATATATATATATATATGTGTGTGTGTATTATATTATATATCTATATATATATATATATATATATATATATATATATATATAGATATATATATATATATATATATAGATATATATATATATATATATATATATATATATATATATATATATATATATATATATATATATATATATATTATATCTATATATATATAATATATATTATATATATATATATATATATAGTATATATATATATATATATATATATATATATATATAGTCACAGAGCAGCCCGGAGATTATGATTTTACTTTGGAAAACTCTAGGGGAACTGGCTCTACCCTAAAAATGCCTTTTGGAAATGACAAACTGACCAAGGGTGGCCTGCAACTGGTGATCATAACATAAAAAAATAAGGGCTTTAAAGAATCTCAAAAATTACTTCCAATAAAAGGATTGAAGGTAAACGTAATATGTCCTCTTACAAGTATAATTATATAAGGTAATTAGAAAAATAAAATTTACTGGAGCTCTCACTGGCTCTGTGGCAGTGAATCACTACTGGAGCAAGAGTAGTGCCACTAAGTTGCAAAAAAAAAAAAAAAATGATTACACATGGTGCCTGAATGCAAAAATCGAACTCGTAGTAGAAGAGGAACTAGCTGTAGGTCATCAATAAGCCTTTTGAATGGTGTAGCCGGTTGCTGTATTGTCAGACTCGGGCATGATACACCTTCGTCGGGCGTGATGCCACGTTAACTGGCTGGGGCAAAATGCCTACCAGCCCATATTTCTACCCGATTTTGGGAGCCGCCGGAAATGTCCTGTCTGACGTCTTTCAAAACTGTGGCGATCTCCTTTAGTCCTTTCTTCTCTACCGCTAATCCGGAATGGACATTGAAATGGCGGCAGAGAAGGATATGGAGGAAAGAATACATAGAGGTGCTAAATTGGTTTGAGAGAGTTGGATCGGTGGGCGGAGATGCAGGTGCGAGACAATACAACAAACAAGGACAGGGTGAGAGGTCAGGTCATATGGACCACGTGTGAGAGGGTGTGAAATTTATCGGTCTTCACAAAGATTTGAAGTAGAATACTTAAGGGACTTTCGCCCCTTCCGCCATTGTGCTCGTTCTCCAGTCTGATTTTACGAGAGTCATTGAAAGCGTGAAATTAGACTGGGAACCGAGCCAACGCCATCTTGAATTGACAAGGCCTGTGCGATCACTCAAAACACAGCGATGAGTCATCAGAAGGGGGGGAACGTCCCTTAAGTATTCTACTTTTCTTCAAATATTAAGTCATTATCGACTTAAGGCCAGTGTCTTAATTGGGTTTATGACGGTGTTGTCCGTGACAAGGGTATGGCAGGCAATAAATCAAGTTTGACACGACATTAAAATAAAATTTTCATGTTTTCATTTTTGGGATGTCGTTAAAAAACAATAGGAGCAAAAGCTAAGTCAAAATATCTCACGGGTCACCAAAACATCACACAGTTTTGCTTTACTCTGTGTTTTCTATTTCTTACAATTTCCATCACGTTTTCTGAATTTTCCCTCTGGTTTCAAAATGTTTTCAAAAAGGAAAAAACACACACACACACACACACACACACACACACACATATATATATATATAAATGTATATGTGTATATATATATAGCGAATATCAAAGGAAAATGATTGGCAGGAATCCGAGCGCTTTTGTCTTGAGTAAGACCCTGTCAAGAAGCAAATGAAATAGAGTTGGAAAGAAAGTTACCAGATAAAGAAAAGGATCAAGAATACCAAATGGTTAATTCTCAAAAGGGTATAATTCCAAGAGATAATCCAGGATTATCGGATATCATACGGTCACAAACTTAAACATAGATTTAACCAGCATTAATAGAGTACTCTATTAACCCTGGATTTAACCATGAGAAACTAAAACGTAGCCATACTATAGTGCGTTTACTTTTCGAAGATCGCTGTGGTGTAGTTTATTCAGATATAATACGTTGCAAAATTTCATGTTATGGTAATCATATTAGCATCATGGAGTCTATTGAAATAGTTTTCATTTCTTGAAATGTGGTTCTGTTTTTGCATCAGATATATTGAATATTTCTTATTTCGTATATTCGTTAAAACCTCAGTTTCATTAATGAAAATGAAGATATGGCATATTTTTTCCCTGGCGATGCCAGATCTGAGTTTAGGGGACCTATGATTTTAAGAGGATTTAAAAGGTCACGGTCAATATCATTAAAGGATACTCGCACTCGATCATCCACTGTGATAAGTATGGACAGCGTAGCCCAAGTGACTCCCGCAAACGCCTTCACCCACCACCTGAGGCCAAGGAAATATTCTATAATTTCCTGAAATACTTCATTTTATAAAAACATCATGAAGGTCCTGTAACTGATGTTTCGAAGGCTATCCAGAGAACATCTGAAGCAACAAAAGTGTCAGAAATGACTATTCGTAGACTTAACAAGGAAGCAAGATAGGCGGAAGTATAGTGGAATCTCCAGTGTTTCAAAAAAGGAAAGAGAAAGTGAGTCCTGTGACTGACTTGGATGATTTTGATAAAAATGTTATGCAAAGAAGGAATGAGTGGTTGTCTTTTCTATGGGCATAATAGATCGATTGACTTATGAATTTATGTCTCAAGTCCAAACACCGGAGCCAACAGGCCATTCAGCGCATCTATAATTATGGAAAGAGAAAGAAGGAATAGCTAAACAGAATCCGGAATGAAAATAAAATTATAAAAAAAATTATCAGGGAAGAAGCAAACCCTTTCCCTCGACTCCCAAGGCCTAAAGCGAATCCTCCTAAGAAGGATTATATCTGCGGGAAGCATTTAATGGGACTTACATACCCGTAGATATGACAACTCAGCCTTTTCTACCTGGCCCCACCAGAGTGATCTTAGAAAAGTAAATGCACTATAAGTCCAAAAAACATGTATAAAACTGAATATATTAATTTTGTTGCTTATATTAATCTGCAACTTTTTTTCATTATGAAGCCATCGAGATTAAATAAACGAAGACTTAAATTTAGAACATTTCCATTATTTGACTTGATGAAACAAGATTCTATGATATTCCTTTTAACTGTGTCATTACACGGGATTAAAGCTCTTGCTTGACTAAGTTAATATGTAGGATGATCTAAATCTCTTTATGCATTCGATATTTGTCCAGTTCTCACAGAATATTGATACCGTTTGATTCTTTGTGAAAGATTTTCCGGTTTTCTCGTAATATATTTCATCACACTTTTTTCAAGGAATTTCATAAATGCCGCCAGAAACATCTTTAGGGGAATTTTTCATTACTAAACTCTTAACATTAATATTACTGAAAACAAATTTCATCATACGCTAATTTTAGAATGTAATGCTTATTAAATTCAAGTTTGTTATTAGTTAAATAAAATGTTTTTTCTAGATTCATGCCACATCTACAAAAGTCCTTGGGAATTCAAGTTTCAAGGCAATATCATATATAGCTTTAATCTCGGCGTCAATAAACTACGGGCTACAGACACGTAAAGCCCTTAAGAACATCCCAGAAGAAACAGAGAATTTAAGGTTTTGATGGTTATTGGAGTAATAATGAATGAACAAATGAGGCAATGTTAGTTGATTGTTGAAAGACTGAAAAGGTGAATTTTCTATAATTTCTATGGGCAGTTACATCAAGAAAATTCAAATTACAATTTCTTTCTTCCTCTACAGTAAAGGGACTAAATTATTGAGATTAATAATTAACTCCTGGAGATTTTCGTGAACTGGCCAAATACAGAAAATATCATCCACGTACCTAAACCTATAACTTTTTGGGGCAAAACATTTTGTCTAAAAAAAATTCCATGTAATATTGCTAAGGACAGGAGATAAGTGATTACCAATAGCCATGCCAAACTTTTGTAAAAAAAAAAAAAAATAAAAAATAAATAAATAAAAAAAAAATCCCCATTAAAACAAAATTTACTATCTTTGATACATAACCTTATGAGACTAATGAGGTTTGCTACAGTTAAAGGAATATCATAGCGTTCTAATTCTCCCCCAAAGATTAAAGTAAATCATCTACAGGCATTTTTGTAAATAAAGAGACATCAGAACTAACCATATTAAAATCAAAATTAAATTTTTACATTCTTGTTAGAAATGTTTCCCACCAAAGGTGTAAGAATTTCTGCAAGCCACTTAGACAAATTATACGTAACTAAGCATACTGAAGTAATGATTGGTCTTATAGGGTTATTGATTTTGTGCCTCTTGACTAAACCATACATAAGGCAGGGAGGCGCATTGGGGTGTAAACTGTTTAATTAAATGATCCAAGCCCTTTAGACAAAAGCGCTTGTATTTTTGCCTATCATTTTCATATCAGTGTTATATATTTTTTCACCGTTATATATTTCAATTCGGTATCATATGCCTATTTTTAAACTTTAATTTGAATTTCGGAAATTTATTTCAGCCTGAGTGACTTATTAAACTTTTGTATATCAGTTTCGTTATTAGATAGTTCCATAATCTTTTCTTTGAAGTGGTGGAGTTATTTCCACTTCTTGTTTTCTTTTTGCCTGTTTGTCCTTCTTGCAAAAAGGCTTTGGCTCAGGATCCTGGATATTTGAGGGCCGTCCGGAATGGCAAATACTGGGAAAGTATAGAAATTCCTTTAACTGTGTATTAAATAGAAATGCCGTGTTAATAAATCCCCTTTCAATATTATTTCTTACACCTAAAGGTATTTTTTATTTACAGTGTATCTGTTAAATGTATTGTTTACTCACAATTTATCTGCAAAGCTTTAAATATTCATACTTTTTTTTAAGTCTCGAATATAACAATACCTGTAAAGAAGTGAACTTGAATTATAGCAAGGGTTCTGAAGACTAAAAGAGACATTGATATTTTTATAATTAAACGGTGAGTATGGGCCACCAAAATATGAGAAAAAAATTCAGAAGAGAGTGATTAAGAATGTGCAACAAGATTATTAAAGAAAAAAATTATGAAAGTGATGGAGCCTGAGAGATTTGAGAAAGAAGAGTCATAATTTGTATAGGCGTTCAGTTGCTTGTAGAAGAATTGGGAAGGATTTATGCAAGTGAGTGAAGAAAAAGTGATGGCCTAAGGGTCAGAACTTATGACATGAATCATAAGAAGTAGAGAGAATGTGCTGCATTGACATGAAGTATTTTTTGAGTCATTTTGACATCAGAATGGAGTAATGGTATTTTTTAATGAGAGAAATTTGTTGTTATAAGTATAACTTCAAATGTTTAAGCGGAAATAGTGTAAGAAAATTGAATGTTCACTTTGTTTGTTTGGTTGTACGGCAAGCCGTCATGTTGAATTCGAGATAAAGAAAGAACGGCCAGACTCACCTAATATATTTGCAAATGCTTAAGGGCTCTGTGTCCTTGTTTTTAAACTTATTAAACGAGGAAACGCGAGAACTTAAATATAAGGATTTACAAAGGCAATTTCTAAGTAATCCTTGGAAGGAAATAGATTTTATGATTTGTATTTCAGTGTAAACTATATATATATAATATATATATATATATATATATATATATATATATATATATATATATATATATATATATATATATATATATATATATATATATATATATATATATATATATATATATATATATATATATATATATATAAATAAATAAATATAATGAAAGGTAATATGTCTGCTTAGTCGAAATCAAATAACATGAAGGAATCAAAGGCAGCAAAAGCTTTGGTGTTGACAGAAGCTGTATGATGCAAACGCAATGAATGACAACTCCGGAGCCTAGAAACAGAGGAATGCATGTCTTTGATGGCCCGAGGTAACCTCTGTAGTGAAGGACCAGCAGCCATTTCCAAAATACTGTTTTGCTTTCACTTTCCATAACATAACCGTAACGGGATATAGAGGAATGAGCTTTCGCTTTGTGGTGACCTGTTTAAGGTGAGTGGCTGATTAGTAATTATATTTTCTTCATAACTCTCTCTCTCTCTCTCTCTCTCTCTCTCTCTCTCTCTCTCTCTCTCTCTCTCTCTCTGGTAAGATAGTTGCTTCAGTTACATTGCCCAGCATTTTTGACATTTTATATTTTACCACTTTTCAACCCCCATTCCTATTTGGACTGAACTTGGACATGAAGGGCAACAGGATCATCTATTCATCTCAGCAACCTCAAAAACTGTTTTTTTACATATTTTTCACCTCTTCTCAACCTCCTTATTGGGGCTGAACTTGGACTTAAAGGGCATCGGGAGTGTCACTATTAATCTCAGTGAGCTAGAAACCTATGGATTAGACACTAATATCTGTAGGTTTTGGTTATTTTTACATGTTACCACCTTCCTCTCCCCCCGCACCCGCACCCCCATCATATGGTTGCTAAACTTGGACTTGAAGGGCATCATGAGTTTCTCTGTTCATCTCAGCAACCTTGAAAACAATAGAGTAGAACTAATATATGTGGTTTTTTATTATTTTTTTTATATGTAATCCCCTTCCCACCCCTTTTTAACCACCTTCCTATTGGGCTGAACTTGGACTTGAAGGCTGTTGGGAGAGTCACTGTTCATCTCAGCAACCTCAAAAACATGGATTAGACATTAATATCTGTCATTTATGGTTATTTTCGTGTCAGAACCTTCCCATGCCCTACTCACACCCCTTCCTTTTAGGGCTGAACTTGGGTGTAAAGGGCATCAGGAGTGTCACTATCCATCTCGGTGACCTTGAAAACTGTGGATTACACACTTAATACCTGTCATTTTTGGCTATTTTTACATGTCACCCCTTCCCACCCACTTCTCTCCCCACTTCCTATGGGGGCTGGACTTGGACTTAAAGGGCATCAGGAGTGTCATTATTCATCTTGGATTAGACACTTAATATATGTTGTTTTCCAACATTTTGACATATCCCCCCTTCCCACCGCTTCTCACCACCACCCCCTTCCTTTTGGGGCTGAACTTGGACTCATGGGGTGGCTTTGGGAGTGTCACTCTTCATCTGAGCAACCTCGAAAACTATGGATTAGACACTAAATACCTGCTGTTTTGTCACACCCCCCTTTACACAACCAATAGTCTGAGTTTGATTCTGTTTATACTATAACTGTACCTGTCTGATATTCACTTATATTTAAAGTATCATCAAAACTGGTCAAGAAATCTGGATTTGTATAGCTTTCATACAAAACAAACGAACGAATTCTCATTTATATATATATATATATATATATATATAATATATATATATATATATATATATATATATAGTATATGTGTTCATGCGTAACAATTTTTATCACTTATACACACGTGACTTTCTTATTTAATAAAAAAAATTTAAGTCGTCACAAATATCTATTAGTATCATATTCGCTATACCTTTGAAAAGGCCCTGGTTCGAGTTTTTCCATAGCAGAAGCACTTGACAATAATAATTCCCCTCGGAGATTTATTTATTCGTAATGTAACATGAATTCGGTATTAAACGATGTCATATATATATATATATATATATATATATATATATATATATATATACACATCGTCCAAATTAGTGTCTATAGAACCTGCTGCTGCTCCGTATTTTCGAAAGGTTGGTGAATGAACATAAAAAGTCTAGTTTTTCAGGAAAGAACTTTGGAATGCCTTCACTATTTCTTCTGCTTCACCATGTTTTCCCATTCCTTTACTCTTTGAACGGATAACTTGTAGCTCTGGACCGCGAACATGGCTTACTCTACTCATTATTGCTTTCGTTGTCTTTAGATTTAGAGGATTCTTTGGAAGGGTTTACAAAGAACGTTTTGTTTCATGGCTTTGGGTAATTTCCTGCCTCTGTGGAATAACATTATGGGCATTGTTGAGGTCCTGCACAGGTAATGAATTTAATTCTTTTTCTTCTTCCAACTGCATCTGGCGGCAAAGGTACAGTGGTGAACACCTCTGTTTTTACTCACGTTTATGTTCTCCATATTTTTTATTGTTTTTTTTGTGATTACATAACGGTGTATGAAATTTGGTTTATTTCCCTTCTCCCAAAAGGCGGTTTCATCACGATCAGTCCCCGAAGTTTGTTCATCTCATGACCGAAGAAGGGAACGTTCAAGTTATGGTGCTGACTGGAAAATAAGACGCATATTGCAGCCCTCAAGGCCTAAGTTATGGATCCTACCTCTTGCACAAGCTTAGATTTTTTACATTTTTATTTATTTGTATATTTATTGATTCATTTATATCTCGGCTCGAAAGTCATACAACTTATGTCTTTGCATAAGTCTTCACACCTGACGAATTCCCGTGGGGGGATATTGCCGTCAGTGCACCTTACACACTGCACTGTAGCCATTGCTTAAGGTTCTTTGCTGCGTCCCTTCAGCCCCTAAGCTGCAGCGTCTTTCATTCAATCTTTTTATTGTACTTCCCTTTATATTCTCTTTCTTCCATCATACTTTCCACCCTATCCTAACAGTTGTTTAACAGTGCAACTGCGAGGTCTTCCTGCTGTTACTCCTTTCAAACCTTTCTGCTCTCAATTTCCCTTTCAGCGCTGAATGACGCAACAGGTCCCAGCTCCTGACTTTTAGCCTAAACCTTATATTCCATTCGAATCCATTCCACTTAAATGATATTGTAATCTATTATTTGAATATCTTTACAGAGTAAGAATTTGTCGCTCGTGATGGTCATGGTAAATTATCTACCATATTGTTCTAGTTGGTTACAGAATAAATACATCTGTTTATAAAAGCAACAATTAGGAAGACTTTGTGTTGGTTATGAGGTCAAAATTTGTTCCTTTTTCATAAATGGTTATTAATTTTTCGTAAACATATTTTTATGTTCTGCCCATTAGAACATAAAAATTCACCTTTGTAGCAGGTCACGAGCGTCGAGCCGCTCGTATGTTACACAAACATTGGACTCTCGGCTCGCGAGTTCAGTAAATGCTTTCTTTTGTTTTCCGATGAAATGAGTGGTATAACTTCTGCTCCTATTGTGGATTGTGGAATCAGCTTCTTCTTAACACTTATAAAGCATTTTAAGATTGTATTATATATACTCTTATTTTATGGTATATAGGTTAAAGGTTTATATATACTCTTATTTTATGGTATATAGGTTAAAGGTTCCTCGTAGCTTTTATAACTTAGAGTAGTTTTTCCATTTTACATAAGTAATATGAAGAACTTCTTCTTTTTGCAGTAGAAATATACTTGCCGTAATTTCTCATATCTATGACTTGAATTGAAGTAGCTTTGTTATATTGCGAGCTTAAGATATTTTTATCAGAATGTTACTTAGTTTTATTCTTGTTATCGTGTTTTAGTGTAGCGGACAGTATATCGGGATATCTTCTTGTGTGCTTTGATTAGAAATTTTTAATCGCGTCGAAGTGAACTGAAGTGACTCCTGTTGTTTTGAAATTTGCGTTCTGTTTAGAGATGGTTTGTTTTAATCTGTTTTGTCCTTTTATTTATTTATTTTTTCGACTAAAACTCGTATATTGAACCAGAGCGCTTTGTGAGTTATATTGGAAATATTACTTTACTTGGTAACTATTAGTATTGTATCCTGATATTAATAGTTCCCAGTCAATATTCGCTTCGTGACCGTTTTCTGATACATTAAATTTATGATACATTAAATTCCGTTTCACATTAAAAATATAATATCTGTAAGAGTGAAATTGTTGAATGTAAATTACGGGAATGTGCATAAAAGGTCGTTTTGCAACATTTGTTCACGTCAAAATGTATTTGCAATACATTGATCTAAGTTGCCTCCTTGGATGATCTCAGAACCATCTTCTGTCTGTCAAAAAGCTGTAGTTAAAAAATCAAGGAAGTGAAGAGTCGTTATCTTGATCATGATCAGAGACTTTCGGGATCTGTTAAACTATTCACTGATGGATCAAAACTATCGAGTGATGTTGGTTGTGCTGTTGTTCCTGGTAATAGCTCTTATGTTGGCAGAGTATCTATAATTCTAGGGCTGAGAACTAGAAGGGCCAATGTCATAAAACCATGTTTTCAGAAAAAATGCATTTAAAATATTGCTTCCTTTATTAAAATTCAGGTAAGTACAGCAAACGAAAGCTTTTTTTTGGGGTGATTGCTTAACTTATAACATTGGCCATTATAGCACTGAAAAAGAGATAAATTTCTAGTTTAGAGACAGTCTTAACTACAGTCGGCCATTTTTTTTACATTGGCCCTTTTAGTTCTCAGCCCTAGAATTAATGCCTCTTATTTTCACAGCTGAATTAACTGCATTAGCCAAATCTCTTGAGATTGCTTCTACTCTACAGGGTAATACTTTCCGCATATACTCAGATTCTTATAGTGCACTCATGGCCATTAAACAATATAACCTTAAACATCCAGTTATTCAATATATTCAAGAATGGTTGTATAGGCTTGTTTCCAAATTCAAATCAGTCCATTGTAGGTAATGAACTTTCTGAGCTGGAAATAAGAGGTGTCATTACCAAAGTTATTCCACCATATTCCCGCAAGCGATATCCATTCGAATGCTTTATTCAGCATTATGCCTTTTTTCCTAAATATTATGCACTCATTTATTCAGATTGATCCATTTCTTTATTTCCTGCCCTCTGCTGCTTCCTCGGTTTGTTAAGATGTTTGTTTGGTTAAATGAATATATTCATCTCCAGTCAGTCAATTTGTTGGCAGTGATTTAACTTTATAATTATTTTTATTCACATTTTTTTATTTCATTAACTATTTCATTCAAGCTATTTCCATATTATATGAAATCCTTCTCCTGTAAGGTAGGAAAAGCCACAACTTCTCTTTCCCCCATTGAATATTGTTCACTCCTGTCTTCCCCTTTATATCCCCAAGGTCTTTTTGGGTGCAGATTTGCCCTTCTGGGAAGGAGGTGAAAAGAACGCTCCCCTTCAGTCGAACAAGGAAATTTTGCCATGAAACCTTTTCACGTCCTTTAACGCAGACATTGTTTGCAACTTTTTCTTTGTCTGTCTTGATTACATTTTTATGTAAAGAACCTAACTTTTCAGATATTTATATATATATATATATATATATAGTATATATATATATATATATATATTATATATATATATATATATTCTTTTTGTACAATTTGCATTCTTTATATAACTGTATTTTTTTTTCTCTCCATTAACATATTCTTGTTTGTTTCCTATTTCGTTAGTTTGATATATTTTATTTCATAGATTATTTATTTTTCTTCCTTCAGGACCAAGACTTATTATGGATGCATTCTGTCTGTCTCATTCAGATAAAAAAATTTAAGCTTTTCAAATTTTGGTAGAATTAAATGAAATCCACTTACTGACAGGTTTGTTGCATACCCTGATTTCAGATTACCTATAGGAATAATGTGCTCAGGAGTAAAACAGTTTGATCACTCATAAAGATGGAATTTATGATGACTTGGAATACGTTTCTGAAGGTCAACGTTTTTTACCGAAGGAATTTTTTTTTTAAGCTCCTTCGACTCTGAGATACAAAATTCTATATCTTCAGCCTTCGTTTGGGAGTCATGTTTGTCCTAACTTGAACATTTGTTGTTTTTTGGTGTCCTTTCAAGAATACGAGAGGATGGTTGTTCTAGGTGTTTTGAATACAAAGGTAGGGGACAGAGAAATTGATACCATACTGTGTGTATATGGAGTTCTCGTATTAAATGAAAATCGAGAGACTTAAGGAAACGTGCTTGGAAAGGGGTTTGATTTGGGGAAATACAAGTGCATATATAAATCATGTGTCAATTTGTTATAATCACACACACAAATACGAGTATATATATTGATTCCTTTATTTTTTTATTTATTTTTTTTTAAGCTAACCAGAGCAATAGGTCGCCTTCATAGTCGAATATTGACAAACCAACTCACACTGTCCAAAGACGTAAAAGCCCACCTGTTAAATTGTCACTCTGCCTTTTAGATTTATCTCCGACACTTATCACTGGCTCCTAACCGTATGACAAAATCAAGTAAACGGATTACCTTCCAGATTTGCTCAGGGACAGTTACCTGACTTTATCCAGAAGCGTCAGAGGTATTTCCAGGACGTGTTTTTCTCTTACAGTTTCTGGATTTTGATCCTGGGGGAATTGGTCGAGGGGGAGGGGTGTGGCGGGAGAGGGTTGACAAGTGAAGACGTTTTGGTCAACAGAGTTTGGTGTTGCGGGATTTGAGTGACAGGTGGAATGCAGGGAATTCATTCACCTGCATGGGAATCTTCACATAGAATTGTGAGGATTGTTTTTTTTAAGATACATTTTCTATGCCTTAATTTATTCTCACTTTAAAGTGAAGAAAAGATATCTTTTCCCGGCTATCAGCCTTTTCAGTCATAGAAGACTGATTCAAGAGGTGTTGACCCTCTGTTTGTATCCATGAGAATTTCTTAAGGGATGGGGTATTTTAACATTATGCTTTTGATTCTTGCCTGTAAAAGAGGGAGTATAAGCTTGAGAGGTTCCATAGTTCCATATTATGTAAACATAAAATTTCAAAAATCCTCACCTTGCTCATTAAAGAAGCCCATGTACCTAAATCAATTCTGTTTTTCCTATCCGTCATCATTGCTTAAGTAATTTATGCGTTTTATTGAATGCAAATGGCATAAAGGATACATAGTTTGAAGGCTCAGCTTTGGCCCACCACGGCTTCGGAGAGAGCGGTGAGTTTCGATCTGCTTTCTCTTCTGGATGTTGTTGACTTTGTTTCACTAATAAGAGAATATTTTTATTATTAGCTTTTCTCCTTTTTTCTTTTTTGTATACTGAAGCCTTCTTTGATTTCAGAATCCTTCTTTTCCAAGATTCTCGGATTATAATTGTGTGCTTGAAGGTAATTTCAAGCTTCATATTCGTGATTTTGAGCTCTCTGAAAAGATTACTTCAGGTCAGGAAAGAGAAAACAGGTTATCGCATACGTGAGAGAGAGAGAGAGAGAGAGAGAGAGAGAGAGAGAGAGAGAGAGAGAGAGAGAGAGAAAGAGAGAGAGAGAGAGAGGTCTGCGTGTGGGGCGGACGTGTTGGAGGTCTCTCTCGCGTTTTTTCACAGATAAGAAGGGTTTTTCGCCCTTGGTGATTATACCTTTTACAGTAAGCAATGTGTTAATAGTGTCTCCACGTAATACCCGGCGTATAAGCCGGAGAGTGTTATGCAATTGCAGATATTCTAATATTCTTTCTGCTCCAATCAGTGCCTTAGAAATCTTTCAAATCACAGCTACTCGAGGCCTATTGGTCCTGGGAAATGGGTAAAATAATGCAGTGTATGTGTTAGTGCTTGGCCCTTCCCTTACCACAAAAATGTCATCCGACCAACCTCCAACCGTTGCGCAAGTGACCCTGGCACCTATCGGTGCCTGTGCCCCACACACAAGTTCCGTACTCGCGAACAATTGTCTGTATTTTACCCAATACCAATCGAACCGTTCCGACGTCGAGTCCGCTATTCAATCTGTCAGTGATGCCTTCTCCGATGAGGAAATCAACGTTGCATATACGAAATGCAAAGATCTGATACCAGAGAGCATTCTCAAGGAGCGATCCGCGAAGAACTTGTCCTCACACAAAAAAATATCATATATCACTAAGTGGCTGAGGACCTGCTCGGTGGAAATCTACGCCGATGACCCTTACAATCTGCCTCCAAAGGGGCCCGCTGACCTAAGCCTACCCGCGGTGTACCACACGGCAGAAAATGCCTTCCAAACAGCAAAATCCCTCTCAGAAATAATGGGAAAAAACTCAGAAAAAATCGAGGAGACAAATGATAAATTATCAAGAATCTGGGACGTGATCAAAGGACTGCAGGATTCCCTAGACAGTCTTAAAACTGTGGAAACAAATGATCTCACACGGATCTGGGATGCGATCAAAGGAGTGCAGGGATCGATTGACAATCGCACAGATAGCCACCAAACTCCTATGAACGCGGCATCCAGTTTTTCCTCGCCTCCCAGCAACACGGAAGTGCCCCCTTCACCTGTAGGCCGTTCTGAGGAGACAGTTGGTCCCCCAACCTCCCCTCCCTCCCCAGTGCCTCCGGTGGAAGATAGACCTCCGGTGATGATTACCAGCCCTTGTGATCCTCCCCACCCTAACTCTCCCCGCCAACCCCCCATCGTAGATGCAGATGAGAGTGATCTTGAGGGGTCTAGCGGCTGGCAGATACAAACAAGTAGAAAGAAGAGAAGATCCTCTCGTTTGGCCGCTGGACCGGAGCCCAACATTCGTGTTTCACCTCGCCCGACACCTGAGAAGAGATGTCACGTAGCAATTCACAATCTGCGCTCATCGTGACGCTAGACGCCGTAGTGGAGAGAGTCAAGTTTCTCACTGGCTCTGACCCACTTATCTCTCACGAACTCCCATGTAGAAATAAACATAAAGTGGCTTACAGGATTACCTGCCTATTTCAACACCTCGACGTTCTTAAAGGCGAGAATTTCGGTCCTAATATATTAGTTTCAAGATATAACCTAATCCGGGACCAACCACCCCCAGGGGAACTTACTGTCACTCCAACCAGGGTCATTTCCACCGCAAGTGCCAGCCAACCGCCCACGGCGAGTGTCTGCCCACTCCCCCTGGATAACCCCCCATCCACCTAAATGATCAGCGCATTCATCTCCCATCTTCGTGAGTAGCCATGGATACATTAAACATAATCTCTTGGAATATTTTTGGCCTCAAGCGGAACATTCCTCTCCTAAACATGCTCTGCAAAAATTTCAACGGCATCATTGCATTGGAAGAAACGCTCCTCTGGCCTCATGACCTTGCCATCTGCGATTCAATTCATGAAGACTTCAGAACCTTCTCGACTTCATCGATGCAAGTTACAGATCAAATCATAGCCGGTCGTCCGAAAGGGGGACTTTCTTTCCTGTGGCACAAATCGTTAGACAATATGATAAAGGTGATGACCTACAGGAGTGACAGATTGCTTGGGCTTCAAGTGACAGTAGGGAACTCTAAAAATCCTAATAATTAATGTTATATGCCATGGGGAAAATAACAATAATTTTGATCATTACTGCATGATCCTAGGGGAGTTACACAGTATTATTCAAGATTCTCCTGCTGATCATATTTGTATAATAGGGGACCTTAATTCTCACCCCACAAAACAATTTTGTAATGAACTTACTCGCTTCTGTCAAAATCATGCTCTCCAAATTAGCGATGTAATGCTCCTCCCTCCCTCCTCCTACTCATATGTACATAATAGAGCGGACGCAATTACAACCTCCTGGCTGGACCACTGCATCACATCTCCACAACTTCATGATTCTATTATGACCTGCAATATTCGCTACGATCTTGCAACGGGCTACGATCACATCCCATTACAGGTGTCATTCAGTACCCCATCCCTCCCTACCGTGAACCCACTAACTGACCGCCCTCCAGCGGTTAACTGGGAGTTTAAAAACCAACAGAAAACCAGATATTTTAGGGCGACAACGGAAACCAGGTTAGGGTCAATAATTCAACCGGCTGACGCCTTACTGTGTACCAACACAAAATGTAGAAATGACCACCACAAGAGGGATCTGAATGAATTCTATTCGAACATAATCTGCCTTTAGATTTCGTCAAGGTAATTCTCGTAATATACCTGGTTGAAATGACTTGGTTAAGGATCTGTATACATACTCACGAGAAATGTTTTTACTGTGGAGGCAAAATGGCAGCCCGAGGGAAGGACACACTGCATTACTAATGAGGCAGGCGAGAGCGCAATTCAAACTTGCTCTTAAGCACTGCAGGTTAATTAAATGAAAAACAACTAAGAGCCGATGCAATGTCTAGAAACGTAGAATCTGGTGATTACCCTCGTCTTTGGAAAGATATCCAGTCCTTAAATCCCAAAACTAAAAAGCTATCACAGAGAGTAGGGGAAGCAGTCGGAGACGAGGCTATCGCAAGGATGTGGGGTGATCACTTCAACAATATCCTGAATTGCATAAATGATCAGGATTCCCGAAGCGAGGTAGATAACCTCCTTAATGACAACATTCAATTTCATTTTGCAGACCGTATTACGCCAGGTAACATCAGCGATGCCATAAACAGCATACCTAATAATAAATCGCCCGGCTGTGATGGTCTTCCCGCAGAGGCTTTCAAATTCTGCCATCCGATAATTTACATTTTGCTAGCTGCCTTATTCAATGCGTGCATAATTCACCAGTTTCTTCCAGACTCCCTACTCTTAGTTCACTTGATACCATTAATCAAAAACAAGCTAAAGGATGCAGCTGACCCTGGCAACTACCGGCCAATTGCAATCACAACGATCGCATCGAAGATACTTGAGTCGGTTCTTCTTGTAAGACTTCTCCCCTTTCTACACACCACTGACAATCAGTTCGGGTTTAAAGCAAACCAATCAACCGACACCTGCATCTACATACTGAAAGAATTGCTGAACTACTACCTATCATCAGCATCTCCGGTTTTCCTGTGTTTCGTAGATGTGAGAAAAGCATTTGACAGAGTAAACTACCTGAAGCTATTCCTGAAGCTGCATAAAAGGGGCACACCCCTATATCTAATTGGCATTTTACATTGCTGGTTCTCCACACAGCAATTCTGTGTCAAATGGGGCAACGTATTATCGTACACCTTCGGCTCCCTAGAAAACGGGCTTCGGGAAGGGGGCATTCTCTCTCCATACCTGTTTAATACGTACACAGATGCCTGAATGTCAAACTGAACTCACTCCCAATCGGATGCACTGTCAATAAAACAACTATAACAACCTCTGTTACGCCGACGATATGGTTCTGATTTCCCCATCAGTGCATGGCCTCCAACGACTCATCGACACTTGCCGCCAATATGCGAGGAATTTGATATAATCTACAACGAAACCAAGACCCAGTGCATGTCGCTGCTCCCGAGATCGCTTAAGCATATTGCAGAACCACAAATTTTCCTCGGAAACCATCGGCTGGAATTTGTGCGCGAATTTCCGTATTTGGGTCACATTATTACCGACGACCTAAAAGATACGGCAGACATTGAACAGAGGCGTCGTAAACTATGTGCAACTGGCAACATGATTGCAAGGAGGTTTGCCTTCTGTCACCGAGACGTGAAACTGCTGCTCTTCCGCTCGTACTGTTACAGTATCTATGGGTGTTCCCTCTGGACGAACTATACCCGAGAGACCATGAGACGTATCACTGTTGTGCACAATGACATTCTGAGACCTCACAAACACTCCACGCTACCACTCCGCCACACAGATGTTCTTAGAAAACCACCTGGACAATTTAAAAATAATTGTAAGGCGAACAATGTCCAGCCTGGTAACCCGAGTTAGAAACAGCGGCAACTCGCTCATACAAAGCATCCTAAGGAGTGAAGCAAGAAGAAGATCTAAATTGTGGGAAAGATGGGAAAATGAGGCCTTTGTCCCCTAAAGGACTTAATCTCTGTATTAGCAAGATGTCATCTGCAGATTTTTGTCATTATTATATTTATTGCTGATATTTTATATTTTCATTATTTCTGTGATTACTATCAAGTTAAAGGTTTTTATTATATATATATATATATATATATATATATATATATATATATAGATATATATATATATAATAATGTATATATAGGTGTAATTATATATATTATATATATATATAATAGATATGTATGTATGTATGTATATATATATATACATTCAATTTATGTATTTAGCCCTCTGGACCAGACTACTGTAACCACCTAAGGTCTCTAGTGAAATTTAAGCTATATAATTTGTGCACTAACTGTTATAACTCTCAATGCATTTTTTTTTCTCACCAATATTATTACTATTACCAGTATTATGTTTACTATCTTTTATGCTACCTCAGCTATTTTGTGGATAAGTGCCGATTACTAATTTTTCCTATCATGTTGACTCATATATCTAGATTGTGTATGTTACTGTGTATTTTGTATGTTCATTGTATATGGTCTTGAACCGAAATAAAGGATATTATTATTATTATTATTATTATTATTATTATTATTATTATTATTATTATTATTATTATTATTATTATTATCATTATTATTATTATTATTATTATATCCGATTTTCCGCAAAACGCTTGATAATGTCCAGATATTCTTGAAGTTTTATATTTTATCCGACTTAGCAGAAGCAAACCCAACCCGACCCCTCCCGAGGGACTGAGCTCTCTGTAGTAGGGCTTTTTCACATCATCACTTTCAGCTTCCAATTGTCTTCCTTTACATCGCTGCTCTTCGTTGCTGCCCTTAGTAACTGCTCAGTTCTGTGAAGAGCGTTATAAGAAGAATCTTAAATTTATCAAAATCGTAGGTTTCGAGAATGCAGTGAGGTGACTCCCAATATCCGTAAGCATAAAAAAATAATAAAAATTAAATTCCTTGGCATTCAGTAGTGCAAAAAGACTAAACTGTTGCAAGGAAAAATAATGGAAAAAGTTTAAAACTCGCTCGAAGAAAAAGGGTTGCATGGTTTGACACCTGCCTCGTATTATTCGTTCATTGGCTTTTTCCAAGAATGCTCCCAGCGTTAAAATTAAAAGGGGAGGATTTTTATGTATTAGAAGGGAAAGTAGTCAACATTTTTCCTAACCAAAATTTGTATCTGCCCCAATTTTTCATCTTTGTCACAATTGTTTCTCGCAATGAATCGTCCGATTCGTTAAGTTCGTATCATTTAAAATAAATTGAATTAAATAGGAAATACAGAGGAAGGGAAAGAGTCTCACATTGTAGAAATCTTCAGTATAGTATGTCAGTCGTCCTTTCCAAATGTCAAAGATTTTATTTATAAAAATATTGTAAGTTGAAGGTCGAAAAATCAATTCATACTTCTGGGTTTGCAAGTAGGTGCAGTAAAGAAGTGTGTGCCGGAGATCGGGGAGATACTGAGATGACTATGGAGGTCGAGGTAAGAATTTATGAAGGAACTTTTAATCCAAGTCTTCTTTATGGAAGTAAAGTGTGGATGGTTAATGCAGATGAAAGACAAACTTATGGCTGTTGAGGAGGAAGACTGTTTGAGTAGTTCTGTGACAACAGCAGAATTGAAAAGATGGAAGTTGAGATGCGTAGAAGAGGCAATGAAAAGAATGAAGTTGGGAAAAGGGTGGATCAGTGGGATCTAAGAAGGTTTGGTCACGTGTAAAGAATGGAAGAAGATTGGTTCAAGAGAAGTGCGTATAATTCAGAAATATTGAAGGGGAGAAGAATAGAAGACCCTAGAGACCTTGAGTCAAATGGCGAGGAAGAGTACTGGAGAGCAAGGGCCTGTGTGTGTGTGTGTGTGTGTGTGTGTGTGTATGTGTGCGTGTTTGCACTAATAAGCTATGGGTGTAAGCTCATGAAATGGCTGACGTGGAAGTTAGCTGGACGTGAAGTTCATCCTCGAATCAATAGTTGAAATATGAATGTGGTGTCGATTACACGAGATCAAAGTTAAAAGCCAATGTAAAAGCCTGATCGGTTTTGTTTACTCAGTTACTTACACAACTCAGATGACTTTGCTGAATATTTAATGCTTTGGTGAGACCGAGGAAGGATTGCTCCTCCCCTTTCCTTTGTCAGCTTTTTCCACCGTGTGCTGGAATCTTCTCATTTAATGTAGTGATAGATTATAAGGCAAGTGTTGGTGTTCAGAGATAAACGGTGTTTAATTATTATCGCTAGAAATCATCCAAGTGTAAAACAAAATTTTTTGTTCATAATACTATATAAGCTATCTTTATAATCAGCGTATGTTCACGATGTCTTAGGGTTTTTTATTTCATTCACGTAGCACCAACTTCTGTTATTAATTGTCCAAAATAATATATACCATTACATTTAAACGTAAATGATAAAAATGTCATAAAATTAGAAACGAGCGGTCTGTTGTGATTTGTCAGTGATGTTTTCTGAGAACTGCTGCAGTTTTTGGAACAGAAGAAGAAGCAATACCAGTGTAACATTCCCTGGCTTTGCATCCTCCTGTAATCCTTTGACTCGAACAAATCGTTTTCCTGAAAAGCCTTTGAAAGTGTTTGTAAAGTTTGCTAAATCCTTTGGCTGATATATAGATAATTTGCTTAAAAAAAAAAAAAAATGGATTTGCTCAGTTTCCTTCTGGTAAGATAAATCTCTATTTTAATTCTTTAGGTCAGAGAAATCCATCCGTTTTTCCAAGCTTGCGAGTGGTCATTAGTTCCAATAGTTTCTCTCCAGTTCTGTCAAAAGTCTGCTAATGTAAAATTTGGCTAATTTTACTATAGTATTTGAGTCCCTTAGAAATATAAATCATATAATTGTTTAAGTAGACTCTTGAATATAAAATGAATACTTTTAGACCTAATTAACAGCGA
>NC_061105.1:23366955-23370040 GCF_015104395.2 Macrobrachium nipponense | reverse complement strand
ATAGGATTCCACATATCTATGCTCTTTATTCCCGACTGCATCCGTGCAACAGGGAGCCTACCCGCCAACCATTCCTATGTGGGACAGACAATGTCTGTCCTCAACAGTCGACCCTGCCGGAGCATGGCCAGTCATGCAATCAGTAGAGATGCAGCAATCCCAAATCACCAGAGCAGCTATGCCAGTAAGCGACGAGGCAAAATCCATACTAAATGTTCCAGGTCCCTCGGATCTAGACTCTGGTTTTGATGAGACTTGTCTTGGTCCCACTTATCGTTTGCTGCAATTTATCTTCTTTGGAATTGAAGCTCTTCTTTCCTCGCTTCCGTGCAACAGGGAGCCTACTGCCAACCGTCCTGTGTGGACATACAATGTTTGTCCTCAACAGTCGACCCTGCCGGAGCAAGGCCAGTCATCCAAGCAGTAGAGACACAGCAATCCTAAATCAGCCAGAGCACTACGCCAGTGAGCGACATGGGGAATCACAGCATATACGAGGACTTGGTGTGCCCATAATGCCTGACTGCACTCATGCAGGTGACACTGCCCACAAGCATTGGGGATGAGACAATGCCCACCCTGCATGAGCACGGCCATTCATCCTAGCCGACATAGGATTCCACATCTCTATGCTCGTCATGCCCGATCGCTTCCGTTCAACAGGGAGCCTACCGCCAACCGTCCTGTGTGGACAGACAATGTCCGTCCTCAACAGTCCACCCTGCCGGATCATGACCAGTCATGCAAGCAGTAGAGATGCAGCAATCCCAAATCAGCCTGAGCAGCTATGCTGGTAAGCGACGTGGCATCCATACTAAATGTTCCAGGTCCCTCGGCTCTAGAATTTGGTTTTGATGAGACTTGTCTTGGTCCCACTTATCCTTTGCTGCCGGAGCATGGCCGGTCATGCAAGCAGTAGAGACGCAGCAATCCTAAATCAGCCAGAGCAGCTACGCCAGTGAGCGACATGGTAATCACACCACATATACGAGGACCTTGGTCTGGCCGTAATGCCTGACTGCACTCATGCAAAGTGACCACTGCCACAAGCATTTGGGATGAGACACTGCCCACCCTGCATGAGCACGGCCATTCATCCTAGCCGACAATAGGATTTCCACATATCTATGCTCCATCATGCCTGATCGCTTCCGTTCAACAGGGAGCCTACCGCCAACCGTCCTGTGTGGACAGACAATGTCCGTCCTCAACAGTCCACCCTGCCGGATCATGGCCAGTCATGCAAGCAGTAGAGACGCAGCAATCCTAAATCAGCCAGAGCAGCTACGCCAGTGAGCGACATGGTAATCACAGCACATATACGAGGACCTTGGTCTGCCCATAATGCCTGACTGCACTCATGCAAGGTGACCACTGCCACAAGCATTTGGGATGAGACACTGCCCACCCTGCATGAGCACTGCCATACATCCTAGCCGACATAGGATTCACATCTCTATGTTCGTCATGCCGACCGCATCCGTTGAACAGGGAGCCCACCGCACTACCGTCCTGTGTGGACAGACAATGTCCGTCCTCAACTGTCCACCCTGCCGGATCATGGCCATTAGCAAGCAGTAGAGATGCAGGATCCCAAATCAGCCAGAGCAGCTATGCAATAAGCGATGTGGCATCCATACTAAATGTTCCACGTCCCTCGGCTCTAGACTGGTTTTGATGAGACTTGTCTTGGTCCCACTTATCCTTTGCTGCCGGAGCATGGCCGGTCATGCAAGCAGTAGAGACGCAGCAATCCTAAATCAGCCAGAGCAGCTACGCCAGTGAGCGACATGGTAATCACACCCACATATACGAGGACCTTGGTCTGGCCTTAATGCCTGACTGCACTCATGCAAAGTGACCACTGCCACAAGCATTTGGGATGAGACACTGCCCACCCTGCATGAGCACGGCCATTCATCCTAGCCGACAATAGGATTCCACATCTCTATGCTCATCATGCCCGATCGCTTCCGTTCAACAGGGAGCCTACCGCCAACCGTCCTGTGTGGACAGACAATGTCCGTCCTCAACAGTCCACCCTGCCGGATCATGGCCAGTCATGCAAGCAGTAGAGACGCAGCAATCCTAAATCAGCCAGAGCAGCTACGCCAGTGAGCGACATGGTAATCACAGCACATAACGAGGATCTTGGTCTGCCCATAATGCCTGACTGCACTCATGCAAGGTGACCACTGTCACAAGCATTGGGGATGAGACACTGCCCACCCTGCATGAGCACTGCCATACATCCTAGCCGACATAGGATTTCACATCTCTATGTTCGTCATGCCCGACCGCATCCGTTGAACAGGGAGCCCACCGCACTACCGTCCTGTGTGGACAGACAATGTCCGTCCTCAACAGTCCACCCTGCCGGATCATGGCCAGTCATGCAAGCAGTAGAGATGCAGGAATCCCAAATCAGCCAGAGCAGCTATGCCAATAAGCGATGTGGCATCCATACTAAATGTTCCAGGTCCTCGGCTCTAGACTCTGGTTTGATGACTTGTCTTGGTCCCACTTATCCTTTGCTGCAATTTCTCTTCTTTGGAATTGAAGCTTTTCTTTCCTCGGTTTTCCAGAAAACGTTTTATCTCAGTCTCTTTCACAGCTTTCGTCCTCACCATTTCTTGCATCAGACCAATTACTTCAGTTTTGCTCTACTACATATACTGTGGGCAACTATCCTTAGCTACAGATTATGACACATGGGCGCTGGTCCTCGTCGGCTCCTTAGGATCTTCGGAACGTTCCAATATCACCTTTATGGACTATTGGGAATAAGATCATCTTTCGAAGGCTTCAGAACGAAGTCTTCAGAGCTGCTTACTTCCTTCCTTCCTTTTATCGATGAAGTCAGTCTCGTGTGGTGGAGCCGGAACGAGGACGCTCAGGATTGAAGCTTCGGAAATATGAACAGCGAACGCATTCAATGATCCTCTTATTTCAAAGCCTCAGGACTGAAGAACTTGGATTTTCGACATTTCTAGTCTTTTGGAAAATTAAAACTGATATTTCTTTTTTTCTCTTTTGTTTCATAAGTCGTAATTTTGAATTCTTTCAGCGTATATGAATGTGTGTG
>NC_061105.1:23346955-23364455 GCF_015104395.2 Macrobrachium nipponense | reverse complement strand
CTCTGGGTGGCTTGAGAGTAAGATCTGTCGATAAACGTTATGATAAACTATCGTAAACGGAATAGATAAAAGGTTCTGATTAACTGCTTGATAAAATTGATTTCCTTGGAGGGAAATTAACAATAAGTTTCGAAGGCTTTATGAGTTGAACGGTTTTGAAAAAGGGAGACGATGAACAATTTTGATAAGAATATTTCTTAAAAGGTTTTGATGAAGGATTGTGACAAAGTTTTAGTGGACGCGATGAAAGGCTGTTTTTGCAAGAGTTTGATTGATTATAGGCGTTGTTGGTATTAGGGGCTGAATTCAAGCTTTTTATGAACCCTTTAATTTTAGGTGATTTTGTTTCTCATTGTTTTTTATTTTGATTTTGTCATGGGTCACTGAATTATAGAGAAATAAAAGTAAGGTTGTTGATGATTCATGAGAGTTTTGAGCCGAAGATGACAAAGCTGTTTTATGTGTTCTCTCTCTCTCTCTCTCTCTCTCTCTCTCTCTCTCTCTCTTACTGTTTCTTCGTCCCATCTTAATTTTCAAGTTTTCATATTTTCAATCGTGGTCATCGGCCTTCTGTTACTGCTTGACATTAGGCTGCCCGTCTCATGGCCGTCCATTATAAACCTGTTGTCAATCCTTCATAAAGATCCCTTCTGTTTTCGAACTTTCCGTGGTCAGTTTCTTCTCCACAATTCAAGTGCATTTTACGCCTGATTATTCTTGGAAGTTCTGTCGCTTTATTGGGTGTTCTTTGAAGCTTTGTAACTTATCGCCTTGGCGTCAGTGACCTTAGTTGTTGTGACGTCAGGAAAACCACATATTAATTAAGGGCCTTCACTTGTTTTGTCCTTTTTGTTTTCTTGGCAGAGGAAGGAGTCTTTATTGCTAATAGTAACCTTTCGGCAAGAATAGACATTTCACGACGCTTTGAGATATTTCATGCAAAAATATGAAAGGAATTTGCATGGATACGGGAATACAGCAAGTGAAAACTATCAGGGTTTGGTTTTTTTGTCACATTATTATTATTATTATTAT
Organism: Macrobrachium nipponense; assembly: GCF_015104395.2. Lineage (NCBI taxonomy): Eukaryota > Metazoa > Arthropoda > Malacostraca > Decapoda > Palaemonidae > Macrobrachium > Macrobrachium nipponense. The sequence continues at coordinate 23,363,420 of NC_061105.1, read as the reverse complement.
TATTATTATTATTATTATTATTATTATTATTATACACAGTAATCCCTATCAAAGCCTGTTCGAGGGGGGCGGGGCGGGGGGGTCCGGGTTGAAGAAGCGTAGCATCTCAACATAGACTATGCATAAACAATCCCTGCATAACAATCCTGGGGGTCGTTTATTTTGGGAATGGCTGCTTCTCATTATCCATTTGTGGAAGTCTTATATGCATCTCTCTCTCTCTCTCTCTCTCTCTCTCTCTCTCTCTCTCTCTCTCTCTGGGGAAACGAGACGAGGAGTAAACCGTCTGACGAGTGACGACATAGTTGGTGGGTCGCCCGTCATCTTTCTCGAACCGAGGATCGTTGTGCCTCTTTGCTTGAGTTGCTACATCTACTGGTTGGGTCTTTCGACCTCTGGTAGTCTGTCATTCCCAAGGGCCCTTAAACACTAGAGGTATCTTCAACCATTAGGCTCCTTTCTGTCATTTGTGTGTATATATCGCCATCTCTAAAAACAACGGCCAATCCTTGCTTACAGTCATCATCATCACATACTAGGCCATTGCATCTGTTCTAAACAGCTCCCCCTCCTCCTCCCCCTTGCTCCACTTCTCTCATATTTCTGAGGTTCTCTCTCTCCTCCCCTTCGTCCTCCCCTCTTGTTTCTTTCTCGCTGTCAGGTTCACAAATAGATGAACTGGTTGCTAGTCGACTGCTGGAGTTTACAGGTGAGATTGTTGGGGTCAAAAAAAGAATCGGTAAAAATGAAAATGAATAGTAGAGTTGGAAAGAGGAAGATGAAAAGGAAACTGAGTAACAGATATGTGTGATTTATAGTAGTCTGTCAAAATGTCTGCCTACATTATAATGCTTTGAAGAATTAGTTCATTATTAATTGTTTTAGAAAAATATCAGGTCATTGTGAATGTTTTTTATTTCCTTACTAAATAGTGCTTTCTTCCAAAGTGAAGAAATGCTCGCACTTTGTATGCTATCATGTAATAATATAGACTATTTACTCAAGCTTCTTAATGATTATTTAAGGGTTGTGTGTGTGTGTGTGTATGTATGCTGGATGTCCCTGTTTTATACTATGGATTCTTTAATGGGCATTTGTACCCAAATCAGGCTTGGTTGTTGCAAGAAAATGTGCCTTATTATAGATTCGCTTTGTAAAAAAGTGCATACCAAGTTATTCTGAATAAAGAGGGAAGCTGGAAAATCCACATTCTTGAAGCGAGTAATGCTGTCAGTTGCGCCTCACGCGGTGCACTCTATGCATTATTTAAGGTTCTTTTCCAGTGTCCCTTCGGCCCCTAGCGGCGATCCATTTCGTTACTTTTACTGTTTATCTGTTCATTATCTTTCTCTCATCTTACTAACCACCCTTTCCTCAAAATTGTTGCATGCACAACTGCGAGGGTTTTCTCCTTAGTGGCGTGATCGGTATGGTCTTGAGCCAGCGAGTTAGATTCTCGGGTATTCCATTGAGAGGTTAGAGATGGGCATTTCTGGTGATAGAAGTTCACTCATGACATGGTTCGAAAGTCACGTAAAGCCGTTGTCCCTTAGCTGAATAACCACTGTTCCATGGAACGTATAAACACCTTACAAACAAACAAAACCTTCGCCTTTAAAACCTCATTTACTCTTAATTTCATTTTCAGCGCTGACTGTCCTCACAGGTCGCAGCGCGTGATCTTTTGCGAAATTCTATGGTTCAGTCCAATAAGGTTACCTTTCCTTCTTCCAATGTTTCTACCGATTTTGAGTCTTGCATCACTCAGATCCATTTTGATATTAGAAAATCTTAAAAGTTGACAGCTCATTCTCGCTTAAAAGTGAACTCCTAGAAATTTTTTTACTTCAAACTCCGAATCTGTATCATAAGATAGCTGTGAAAAGTACATTTTATTTTTTTTTTCCAATCAAGCTTGAATTCTCCATTATAGAGTAACCGTTTAAGTTAAAGGTTATTTTTTTTTCCATTTTTACCTCAAGCCTAGAATTCCCATAAACTTCGCCTAAAAGTTAACGATTTTAATTCTCAGTCAGAGCGAAGACGAACAGCATTACCTGAGTTTTTCTACCAAGCAGAAGTTAGTTTGGATTATATTTCATAGATTTCCAGTGAGTTGACTACAAGTTTGGTTTGAATTTGGTTTAACGAATGAATGCATAAGAGTAGCATCGTCTGCAGGCCTTACCAAACTGTTTAGCAGGCGAACGGTCATTTTACAGGTAAAGAAATCTAAGACAACAAAGGCTCCAAAATACTACACTGAGGAACACTGGCAGAAATAGGTAAAAACTGAATGGGATGAAGAACGCATATATAAAAGAAGTTTGTATAAAAGAGCCTTGTTGTTTCAGCCAACTCAAAGGCGATATAGAAATGCAAGAGATAAAGTCTTTTTATACGAAGAATATGTTAGATTATTGACATCTAAAAACGAAACTGTTTTTTTTTATATTTCTAATTTTAGACGACAACTTTCACCTTTTTTAATAGCATCTCCATTGTTATTGTTTCTTTCCAAGGCTAATTTTAGATAGCAGTCCCTACCCTTCCTACGTACATTCCTATTTTATTGTCCCTACGGGAATACTGACGTACCCTTTACGTAGGAATGTTTCATACAAGGCTTGGGTTGTTTACCTAGGAATGATTGATTTATGTATACTATATACTTTGAAAAAAATGTACGTGATGGGTTTTCATTAATAATACTTTGGTGTTAGTAATGTCTTTTTTTTTTGTACGAACAATTCCTTGGTGTCACTGAATAATTCTGTGACCTGCATCTCCTACATTATGAAAGCATCTGCCAGGTCTCTGATCTGTCCCCAACTGGCCACCGGAGTTCAGATGTCTTTGTGATGTATTGGACTCCATTTTACCTGAAGTACATTTTGTTGCAGTTTCGGCCTGGTATTCTGCAATCATCGAAATATAATTATTTTAAGTTTTGATAAACATTAAGCAATATTTTTACATATTTAGAATATGCGAATAAAAATTTGGTATACCGTGTTCTCGATTAATACTAGGATAACCAAATGTCTATTTTTATATAAAGCATAAATTAAATTGGGTTACCTTCTAATTTTTGTCTTTTTCTTTCAGGTAAGGGTGAAAAGGAGGAAGTTACTTTTGGAACGATATGTTACTTATGCAATAAGGAAGAAGAAAGAGAAGAGGGTTTCATTTTTTCCAATTGGTTGTTTTCTTGGTTGATAGAGTTGATAGTTTGTTATTTCAGGAGTATATTTATCGATATTCAAGTTATATTCTGATGTATTTCGTCACTACTGACTTCGTTTCCCTTTTGAAATATTGACGTTCGGTTTTCCGGGAGCTGCTCCTCAGGTTGAAGGGTTCTGTCGTTATTGCCCAGTGGACTCTACTGGATGGCAGAGTTGCTTCCAGGATTTCATGTGTCATTCCACCTCTTTTGGATATGTCATGACAGGGGAACTATCTGCCTGTCTATTCCCGCATTTTAGATGAATTTTGTTTACATGCAAAGCTTTAGAACGTGAACCTTGTACGAAATCTCTCTCTCTCTCTCTCTCTCTCTCTCTCTCTCTCTCTCTCTCTCTTCTCTCTCTCTCTCTCTCCTGTATGTTAAAATCGAGTGAGGAATTTCGGCTTTTTGATAACGCGTTTAAAAAAAATGTTTTCTGCGAAACAGCCTTTGGAATATAGTATCTTTTTTTTTCACATTTTGTCATAACGATTTGAGCCTTCTGGCTGAGTTAATTTTACTTCTGTTGAGCACATTGAATGTCATGTAAATCAACGTCTGGTTTGTAAGAGTTCTACTGTATATTCATCTGTACATACATATATGTTAATATATATGTGTGTTGTTGTATGTATGCATATTTTGTGTAGTTTATGTATACATATATATATATATATATATATATATATATATATATATATATATATATAATATATATATATATATATATATATATATATATATAATATATACACACACACACATCACCAGTTGTATCTCCTCCCAGCTACCTATATGAGTGAAATTCTGCCATCATATTTTTCAGATTTATTGCAGTATCTTTTTGGTATCCATTCATCTTAATATATTTCCTCTTGCTCACATTAATTCTTGGCATTATCATTTTGCAAAATTTGCAGACCTTCGACCAGCTTCTGTAGTTTTCTCTTTACTCTCCCTAAGAAGAACTTTAGCATTTGCTAACATCGGTCTTCAGTGACACTTTCCAACAATCGTGTTCTTATCCTGCAATGTTGCGACAACAGTTAATGCCCGTTTCCTTAACTCTTCCTGTCACTCCATCCGAAAGGACATTAAACAGTCGTTGAGATAAATTCCTTCCTCGTTGCCGACCCAATTTTACACTAACTTGTCTCTCTCTCGTCCATGAATTTTAAAATACATCGTTGTAGTCGCTGCTTTAATCTGTACTACCTTAGGTTTGCTGTATGCTGGCGAATTTTGTTCAGATTTCTCCTTTTTACTGGAATTACCAGTTAGAACGAATAACACTCATACTTTGTTTTTAACACCGTGAGTGGAAAATAAGTATGAAATGGATTTAACATTCTCTTTCGGTAGATTGACTTATTTCACGGTTTATGTTTAGAGGTTGAAACAGAGTTTAATGGTTCGCTGTTACTTGTTGCCTACTTTGTTGATAAAATGAGAATAGTTATCTGCCGAGTCTGTGACGCTGTTGTTTGTAGTGTGTTTGCAAACGCTCCGAGATACCGTTAGGGCCGAAGGACAGGGAACAGGGATGGGAATCTCAGCTCTGTGGCTTTGGTTTCAGCGAATGACGTCTCTTATGGTTACTGTTTTCTATCTTTTTTTCAAATGTTAATTGAAAAATTATTAATTTTATTTTTTTATTTTTCTCTCCCTCTCTCTCTCTCTCTCTCTCTCCTCTCTCTCTCTCTCGTCTCTCTCTCAAATCCACTAACATCATTTATCATCTATTTGCCTCCCCGTAACACTTGCTGATGAAAAATGATGACTTTTAAATTGCTAAATGGAAAAAGAGCATGATATTTTTAATACTATTTTTTTATAGTGGTAACGTTAAATTTCCACGTTTTCATCCTCATGAAAAACGAAAATCAAGAAGGAATAGAAGTAGAGATAAAAGTAAAATTAATTATTTTTTAGAATAGGAATATTTTGAAGCCTTTTTAGAATACTTGTTTTTATCATGTTTAGCTCTCTCTCTCTCTCTCTCTCTCTCTCTCTCTCTCTCTGGTAAAATTAGAAATTATTCATATGTTTGTGTGCACGTGTCCGCGAAGAGTTCGGGAAAATAAGAGCAGAAATTGGTAATTCGTTTGATTAAACGTCGAGACTCACCTCGAAGGCTAAGGCGATTGATAGAGTTCGGGGAACATAGAAGTAAGAGTTCGGAAATGTCGGGGAAGGAGGCAGAGCATATTTCCTTTAGTGAATAATAATGCCTCTCGTATTCATTTCTTTTCTTCCAGGGTATGACACAAAAAATGTTTTTTTTTTTTTTTTTTTAATTGGTATTCGCACAATACAGCAAGAGACTTATCATTGGTAATGTAAGGTTACAGTTTTTAGATTTTGTGTGTAATCATTTGTATAATGTTTATTGAGAACAGATCAGTGAGTAAGTAGAGAAATCCATATATGAAATGACAGTCCATTTCCTAACGGCTGCTCTGGAACTTTGTTGTTGATCTAAATGACGTAGCTTGAAGCTGCCCAGTCATTATTTGCTAATATGAAATGAAGAGAGCTTTGTGTAAAAAGGAGTGAATGAGAAAGAGAATCTTTCAAAAAGATATAAGATCAGCAACTAACCTATCACGAGGAGCTCCTTTTTTTTTTTTTTTTTTTTTTTTTTTTTTTTTTTTTTTTTCCTGTCAGTGATGTCCAACTACGTTGTACTTGAACGCTTGTTTTCATCTCTAATGAGTTTTCAGTTTCATTTGAAGTCCAAAAATGTCGCTCCTTATGCTCAGTTTGCAGAATCCGTCTGTCAGACTGGGCGTCATACCGGGATGATAATCGAGTTCCCTCCGCATCACCCACGTTGACGAAAGAAGCGCTTCAATAATCCTGAGAGAATTTGTCCTGCGTCACAGGCTGTTTATTCATGCTGGAATATCCATCTAATTTCCCTTTATCGTTTGAAGATAAGACATCTGTAATTCTGGGATTTGTTTTGGCAATGTTTCGTCCCCCACCAATCTGGGTCCTTTATGATGTCTTTCACCCTGATGATTTAGGGTTTATAGCTGTTCTAGGTCTTGGGAACAGGTCTTTTCTAAATGGCTGAACCATCTTGTGTATAAAAATGTAGACAGTGTAGCATAGGCGTGAAGGAATAGGGCCCAAGGGAGATCCCCTTGGCATTTCCATTGCTAGACCCTAATAAAAGGCCCTTCCTAATGTGCCTGGTATCGTTTTAGACAATCATGACCACTGGATATCTCTTGGAATAACAGATTGGCATCCTATCGGTGAAGAATATCGATTTTGACCATTAAGTTAATTGGAAGGGATTAAAGGATCGACGGGAGTTATTAACCTACATGGAAAGCTATTCTGATCCTGAGGGATAAGATTCCTTTGAGTTTTCTAAGTTAAAAAGAATTCGTCCTCTTTTACAGGGTAGAAAGAGGGAAAAAATCTTTGACTTTAATACATCGCCGTGAAACTCGTGCATATTCCCCTCTCAAGTAATAGTTACTTGAAAACAGCAATCCCTTTATTAAAAAGAAAAAGCAAAATGACTCGATACGAAACTGAGAAATTAATTCGTGTCTGAACAAAAGTGAGCGAACGCGAACATTCTTCTCCCTCGAACCCCGAGTGCCAACACAGCCATAAATGCACCTCGTGCTGTGCACTGTAGGCATTACTTGAAGTTCTTTGCATCGTCCCTTCGGCCCTAGCTGCAACTGCTTTCATTCCTTTTACTGTACCTCCTTTTTCATATCATACTTTATTCCACCTTACTTCCACCCTCTCTTAACAGTTGATTCATAGTGCAACTGCAAAGCTTTCCTCCTGTTACACCTTTCAGACCTTTTCACTGTCAATTTCCGTTTCAGCGCTGAATGGCCATTTAGTTTTGCCTAAAATCCCATAAAGCAAATCAAATCCCTATAAGTGTCCCATAAGAGGCCCAGCGGCTGAGTTTGGCCAGCCATGTCGTATCGTTGTACTTGTTGTTGTTTGTTTTTTTTTGGTTGTTGTTGTTGTGTTTTTTGTTGTTGTTTTTTTTTTGTTTTTTTTTTGTGGTGTAGAGAGGTTGTTGGTGGTTTTTTATATTATTATTATTATTATTATTATTATTATTATTATTATTATTATTATTATTATTATTATTTATTTATTTATTTATTTATTTTTTTTTTTTGCTCTATCACAGTACCCCCCCCCCCTCCAATTCGACTGGGTGGTATTTATAGTGTGGGGTTCCGGGTTGCATTCTGCCTCCTTAGGAGTCCATCACTTTTCTTACTAAGTGTGCCGTTTCTAGGATCACACTCTTCTGCATGAGTCCTGGAGCTACTTCAGCCTCTAGTTTTTCTAGATTCCTTTTCAGGGATCTTGGGATCGTGCCTAGTGCTCCTATGATTATGGGTACGATTTCCACTGGCATATCCCATATCCTTCTTATTTTCTATTTTCAGATCTTGATACTTATCCATTTTTTCCCTCTCTTTCTCTTCAAACTCTGGTGTCCCATGGTATTGCGACATCAATGAGTGATACTTTCTTCTTGACTTTGTCAATCAACGTCACGTCTGGTCGTTTGCACGTATCACCCTATCCGTTCTGATCACCATAGTCCCAGAGGATTTTTGCCCTTAATCGTCTTTTTCTATCACTCCTTCAGGTTGGTGCTCGTACCACTTATTACTACTACTATTATTATTATTAATAATAATAATAATAATATTATTATTATTATTATTATTATCTTATTATTATTATTATTATTATTATTATTATTATTATTTCAACTTGAATTGAGCCTTTGAAAAAAACTATTGAAGATGCGTTAGTAAGAATTATATCATGAACATTTTTTAAAATGATTATTCTTATATTAATCTTTTTATATAGTATACACACACACACACACACACACACACACACACACATATATATAAAATTATATAATAATATATATTAAATATGTTTTATAACAATTTTTTCCGAGTTGGTATGAAACATAATCACTTTAGCGTTCATATCTGTTTAACCTGATGTGGGTGTTACTGTTCTCATATTTCTCATGATCCTGTTATGATACGGTGCGAGCCTGAACCTTGTCTACGACTCGCATACACTTACCATATATATAATTTTAAAGAAGGAAGGTTTGGAGGTCGCCAGCCGGCAGTGAGACACTAATTACCGGCAAATGCTTAACTACTACTTAAAAGTCAATAAATTAGGTGCACAACGTAATAATGACTATAAATAAAGAGTGGAGTGGAGGTTTATCATGGTTCGTGGAAGTTTTCAGCAAAAAGAAAAGCTTTCGCTTCCTGGAAGGGAAATTTACGACAATTAAACACTTGCTAATATGCCCGGATTCCCTAATCCACTTAACCATTCAATTACACTGCAATATTACGTAGAGTTTTACAGATTACTTAAACTAGTTGACATAGCGATGAAGCCATTTAGTCAAATCTTTGATATTTGATTACAAACGAAGGCAGCAATTATACAGATGATAGTTGAGGCTGAGCCCATTATCGAATGGAGATTAACATCAGGGAAGGGGAATCGTGACCTCAGGCGGATGCCGCCACGAGGTTAGGACCTGGAGGATAGGAGAGAGGAACAAAGGTTTGGTGGATAGGATTTTTTCCTATACGGATAGGAGGGAAGGATGGGATGTCATAAAGGGGAAGATGGGAGGAGGATAGGTGAGGGATATGAGGTTCTCATACAACAGACACCTGACCTTGGTTTGGGGGGGGGGGGGGAGGGAGGGGGGAGACGGTTGTCTCTTCAGACAGAGGACGGACATCTACGTCCGTTCGAAATGACTCTTGGTACTTGAAACTGGCACCCACCTTGGGACCAGCTACCCCTCAAATCCTTCGAAAGTGCGGGGGGGGGGGGGGGGGGTGTTTACTTCCTTGTGTTTTTTTTTTTTTACTGGTCACCGACTCTCAATCCCTTTTGTCTTAGGCCTAGACTCGCATCACAATTTCCCCATTTTGGGGGGTCCCAAGTTTGGCGGGGAGTAGGCTGTTCTAGGATGGGGGTGTGTGTGGGGTGGGGGGGGAGGGATCTTGGGTAGGACCCCCCAAGCTTGTGGTATTTTGAATTTTTTTTTGCCCAGCCCTCTTATATGAGGCACAAATGGCGGAATGGACTTCACGAGTGACAATCCATAATGCTTTTTTAATGTTTGCCGTTGTCTTTCAACAGAAACAAACTCGTCACATGAGGAAACTTTAAATTCTCTCTCTCTCTCTCTCTCTCTCTCTCTCTCTCTCTCTCTCTCTGCCATCTTAACAGAGCTGAGGTGATTTTGTAATGGCTTCCCAAAGAGGGTTCATACACAATGTAGGAACCTCGTCCTATTGATACCGAGGGGGAGAGATTCCTGAATAATCCAGGCCACTTGAAGGTGCGATATAGAGAAGGTCTTCATTGTGAATCTTTTGTTTCGATTTCCCTTTATCTGTATCCTTACCTGCACCGGACTTAAAAATGTCGTTTACCAAGATTCTGATCTTGATTCCTATATAAAGGTTTCAATGGGTTCGAGTTATTTTTGTTTGATATTTTAAATCGCCTCTTCCTTATACAGTATCAGAGAATTGCCAAGTATATAGAAAATCTAGAAGTTTTTACCGGATACGTCTGTTTTCGTGTAGTTTTGAAGTAATTTCATTATTGAAATCGCGTTGAATGAAATCAGTTTCAGAAGAATGGTAAGGAAGTCTTGTTTTCTTGTATCAAAACTTACTTGCTGTGACTTAGAAGGTTTATTTGAAGCTGTGATTTGTCTTTTTATTTTTTTTTTTTGGTAACGAATGGAAAATATTAACTATGTTTAAGTTCAGTAGCTATAATGGGGAAGGCTACAGATACTATAAAACACGTTTTCTGTTTATACAAGAGTGAGCAAACCCACATACATGAAATTCACTTTTGGAAGCTAACTTAATTTTATTGTTTGCTTGGTGGTTTTACTCAGGTTGAGACCGGCACTTTACTTAGTAACTGTTTTGCGTTGCTGAAGCCTCTAATAGATCGGCGGTTTCCCTTCTCTGCCAGGTATGATATTAAATCCACAGATATGACAAATTACAGGATTAAGCACGAGATTTTTTCTTGGATATTCATTGAAGGAAAACGATCAAAGTAGGTAAAGCAGTTACGTGCAAATGCAGAATGAAAAGTTTCGTGCGCAAATGGAGCTTGAAACAAAAAGAGAGAAAATCAAGTGATGCTGTCTGAAGAGAATTTAGTCCAATAATCGTTGAAAGCTCATTTTATGAGTACGATAAAAAGACAAGCGGTCCGAATATTGCTGAATTGAAATGTGTCGCAGGAGATGAGAAATTTTTTGTGAAAGTGTTAGGATGTAATGAAGGCAGTAAGGATAGAATGGAAGGATACCAGGAGATAGTGGAGTAACAGGTAAATGCTAATATGTAAGTTAGGGATTCAGAGCCTGCCATTGTGTCATTTTTATTGTTTCACGAAGCAGCTAATTTTGTGGAAAATTCTAGTTTGGCTTCATCCTGACTCGTCAGTCAAATGTGTCAGTGACTATTGTTTTTTATTTTTTTCTCAGGAGTCAAGCATTGTTGAAGTTCACTCCATATTGCTGAATAAAAAAAAATAATCGACAGAAAACATTTCAGAAAAGAGCTTCCTTTTGAGGTCCCTCGAAACTTGGCGAACATAGTTGCTGGATGAAGTTGACAAGGAGAAAAGCGTTATTGCCTCAGCCTTGACCTTCCCCGGGAGCGCCAATTCGCCCCAAATTTTATAGGTTTCGGACAATGAAACCATGATCCATTGTTTTTGCTGCATCAGGTATTAATAGGCCGGTCAGTGTTAGTAGCTAATCACATGAACATATAATATATAATATATATATATAACTATATATATATATATATATGTAATATATATATATATATATATAATATATATAATATATATATATATATATAATATATATAATATATATATATATATATATATATATATATATATATATATATATATATATATATAATATATATTTATATTTATATATATATATATATATAATATAAATATATATAGATATATATATATATATATATATATATATATATATATATATATATATATATATATAATATATATATATATATATATATATATAAATATATATATATATATATATATATATGTAATATATATATATATATATAGATATATATATATATATATATATATATATATATATATATATATAATAATATATATATATATAAAATATATATATAAGATATATATATTTATATATATATATATATATATATATATATAATATATATATATATATATAATTTATATAGATATAGATATAATATATATATATATATATGTATATATATATATATATCTATATATATATATATATATATATATATATCTATATATATATATATATATATATATATATATATATATATATAGTATATATATCTATATATATATATATATATATATATCTATATATATTATATATATATATATATATATATATATATATATATATAGTTATGCAAAAAGGAACCCAGTTTGTTTCATTAACATAAACTTATAAAACACACAAAAATAACAGAAATCTAAAGCGATGAAATTGAATCTGTGTTTAGTAACTAATCACAGTAAACATAAATGACAACATACATAGGCAGTAGATTGAATCTATAGATGTTATTTTACAGAATCGAGATCAACGACTTTCATTAAAATGTTCAAACGGATGCTAGATGTTTAAATGTTTCAGTCCACTAAAACATAAGTAAGCAGTCAATGGCAGTGAACTATATTTTTCCAAATATTGTGTGCTTTTGTTTTTTTTTTTATTTTTTTGTTTTGTCATCGTTTACTTAAATGTCTTGGTTGGCAATAATGGTATGATAATTCCTTTGAAAAAGTTTAAATGTATATTTCCACGATGTATTACTCGAATGATGTTGCAAAAAAAAAAAAAGAAAAGAAAGACTAAAGCACTGATATGACAAGAATCTTAATCGAAGAAATGGAATTTCCTGAATCCTTTTCTAATGCTGGTGGAGAACCATGAGGAAGGATAAGCCTTTGGAAAATCCGTAGGATGAGTATTTGAGAAAAGATTCCCTCGAGGGAGCCCTTCGAGGAGGTTTAGGAGACGGAAGTGTTTGTTGAGACTTGAGTTTGGGGGTTCCTCTAGTTCTTTTTTTGAGTTGTGGGGGGGTGGGGGGGGGGGGGTTGGGGGGCAGAAGGTAAAGTTTTATTAGTAATCATTTTGGTCAGTAGTTGTTTGGTTGTTGTTGCTTTAAGTCTGAGTAAGTCATTTTGTTGTCGGTGTCGGTGGGAAGGAACTGTATTTTGTTGCTATGGGATAGTAATTTGTCAATGGCTAGACCAGCTACTACTGCTAATTCTCTCGCTGTTGTTACTATTATAATAATTACATGTTTTCTTCTTCAGAGATTAGCATTATTATTTATTTTTCCTTTAAATATCAGGAACATCAATTTATTCTCCTCTGAATGTTTCATAAAATGATTGACAATCTTTCTTCTAACGTGAAATAGTTTTGGGTTTGTCTTTTAGAACTGACAGGTATCATATATGTCTACAGTATATATAGAAAATAATGACTGAGAATTGTACAGTAATTATATGGGTTTTTTTACTAATAGTAGTAGTAGTAGTAGTAGTAGTAGTAGTAGTAGTAGTATTTATAAATCACTTCTGACGAAGGCAGTGATGACACTGCGCTTATCACTGCGCATAATCTTTTTGCACTGGTTAGAACCATTAAGGAAAAGTCTGGCACACAGGAATAGTGGGAGTCAGAAATAGGGTTGTTATCACGTAAGAGTTGTCGGTTATCAACCTTGAAATGGAAGAAGACCTTGTTATCTGCTTTTTCTGATTGGGCATTGTCGAGAGAGTGAATCTGGAGTGATACACTATATAAATATAGTAGATTATTATTGGTGTAAAGGATGAGGAAACTAGTAACAGTAATAATTGCTCTCTCTCTCTCTCTCTCTCTCTCTCTCTCTCTCTCTCTCTCTCTCTCTCTCTCTCTCTCTCTTTTGCTCCTTCTCTTACTCCTTAACAACCCCGTCTACTCTCTCTCACTTCCTCTTATTCTCATTCTCTCGTCGTCACCCCCTTCTCCAACTCCACCCTCTTTGATGTCATTGATGTTTACCTTATAGTATTCTTTTCCAAATGATAAATCATATGTATACAGAAATTATGTATGATAAATTTGTAAAGTAACTAAGTCTACGGGTATAACCAGCCCCGCTTCACGGGGAGAACCAGCTCCGTTTCAGGCAAGGATAACCTCATCTAACCTGATGTATGAACTGCGTGTTTCTGAGTTTATATACTACAATCTATATATAATTCCCTCCAGAAAAAAAAAAAAAAAAACGTGAAATCGGTGCGACTGGCGAGGAAGAAAAGATAGCCCCTTCAATTTCATGAGATAAGTTGATATTTTCCATAAAACTGCTTTTTAAGAAAAAGTTTGCACATTCTTTTCTTCATCCCAAGGAAAGGAAAGGGAGGGGAAAAGAAACAAATCAAAGAAACAGGAGAGAGAAGATCATAATATACCAATATATTAACGATCCGTTGAGCGACTCCTAACGATATTCAAACCGTGGATTTGGAGCCAGAATTCCTTTTTATATAAAAACAAATGGAGACTCTCTCTCTCTCTCTCTCTCTCTCTCTCTCTCTCTCTCTCTCTCTCTCTCTCTCTCTCTCTCTCTCTCTCTCAAAAGTAATTTTGTGCATGCAAAAGAGATGCCCTACGTATGGAAAGTAAAACGTGGTTAATGTTATAATTTGTTTTATAAAACGATTATTTGTTTATTATTTGAGATCATAAAATCTTGTTCGTTTTGTTTTATTGAAGGACTGGAGATGTATCATTAGTTCCTGACTGATGTGTTCGTTAGGTAGATCATTTCAGTTCATATGAATTATGAGATTTGAAGGGTGTGTACCACACAGCTTTGGTATATGAAGCCTATGTCCCCCACCACCACCCACCCCAGTATTAAAAAACAACCTAGACATGGGGTAATGAGCGGCTTTAGGCAAAGATATGAAACTTGAAGGGCGGAGGGGGCACGGTAGGTATATCTTTTTGATATCTCTATCACGATTATTTTAGCGCCAATCCATTATTTATTCCGGCCGCAACCCCCCACAGTTTGCGTAAAAAAGAACACTTAGCCCCACCAACGAAAGAGGGGAAACCAACACTCGCGTGGATACAGTTACTTTTTAGTTCTTTAAATTTCTGCTTCATACATTTCCGAGAACCCCGATGACTAAAACCTCCCAAAAGCCATAAAATCTCTAGAATCGATGCGAGCCTCAAGAGTTCTTACCCAAAGGAACGATTCCGAGGAGCAGCAAAGGGACGAAGGACAAGTCTTTTGAGTAAATTGACCCAGACATCCTCCTCGTCTTTGTGCGAGATTTGGAAAACTTTCCTCCTACAAACTTTCGTCACAAAACGCGGCTGTGATCTCACAAAACTCCGGTGAGTAGAAATTTTAGCAAAAGGACGTTGGTTTTCGGAAGGATCTTTTCTTCTCTTAATTTGCCTTTTGTATTTTATGTTGAAAGAGATGGATGTAGATATATGTTTTATTGGTAATTGTTTATAGTATTATTCAGTGATTCGATGGAAAAGTTCCGAGTCAACTCAAACTTCCGGGTCAGTGGAATACTTTTCAGACGTCACATTCTTATGATATTTTTGGAAAGTTCTGCGGTTAGCAGTTAGTTTGTATATTATTTAACAATAATGTTCGCAAAGGCGAGAGCCGCGGCTGCTAAATCACTTTATCCTCCTTTCCAGTTTAAGCTTCACCTTTGCAGAAACAGATACATCACCAACTCAATAATGAGTCAGTCGTGTCTAGCATACTTTCAGATTCTGACTCCGCTGCATCAAGTCCCAGTTCTCAGGAACTGGGGGAAAAAGGGGAAAATGAAAGGGAAAAGCCGGGAGCCGACAAATAATATGAGTCTAATTGTGGTCCCTGGTTCTGCTGCAAATATTTAATTCCGGGATTGCCGTTATGGTCATTGGAGGTGTTGAGCATGCCGAATTTATGTTTATATACCGGCTGGTTTTAATTAGGCTGAAAAGCAGAAGACATCCGAGTCGTAATAAATATGATACTATCTCTCTCTCTCTCTTCTCTCGCTTCTCTCTCGCGTCGGTCTCTCTCTCTCTCTCTCTCCTTTCCATATATATATATATATATATACATATATATATATATATATATATATATATATATATGTATATGTGTGTGTGTGTATTATGTATTAACACAAAGAATCCATGATATTGAAATCACTATGCCCTAGTAATAAGTTATATTCCCAAAATTGCCATACCCTGACCAGGATTTGGACCTGTGCCCAGCGATTTTGGGGGTATGGTGATAATGACTGAATCCACTCAGCCATCAACGAAAGTCGGGGCTGATTTCGCTTCTACTATGTGCATTTTTGTATTTTGCGCAATGTTATTAATTCGTCGGTGAATTCCATATGTTTTGTGAGAGAGAGAGAGAGAGAGAAAGAAAGAGAGAGTAGAGAGAGAGAGAGAGAGAGAGAATGTTTTGATTGCTCTAATGGTTGTAGGGATGATTTAATTACCCTTTGATATTTCCATTATTTTCCGAAATTGTTCCTTTGAACCATCGAGTTCATTTCTTTCTTTTTGCCTGCTAGTTTCAAAAACAGTTGACAGTGTATGCGGATGGGATATTAATTATGACTTCGTTCTTCATGCTAATCTTTGTTTCTTTTATAGCGTTTTTTTTTATATTTCATCTACTTTAAAAATACTTCAGATGGATGTTATTTATGAGTTCCTTCTTTTTTAAAATATTGTTTCTTTGGAAGATTTTTGGTTTGTTCACGGATTTTCGTATTTATTGTTTACTTGTATATAATTGCTTCGTGTGTGATTTGTGATGCATGTTTGGCTGGCACGGCGAGTTTCTGTTTTGCTTTGTTTGCTTCAACAGAAGATACCACAAACATTATTTCTTTGCGGGTGGGACGATGTTTCCTCTCATTGCTAACTGTTTGCTGTCGGAACCTGTTCTGCTTCTCCAAGTACGGGTCTGTGTTTGTCAGTGTTTAATTGTTTATTTATATATTATGGTACTTGATTTTTATTAT
>NC_061105.1:23296955-23341955 GCF_015104395.2 Macrobrachium nipponense | reverse complement strand
ATATATATATATATATATATATATATATATATATATATTTATTTATTTATTTATTCACACATATGCGTCGCGTGTGGGCATGTGTGTTCTTGTGCTGGTGCTGTGCCGAATTTTTATATTTAAAAGAATTTACAAATTGTTTTTGTTTTTTCGCAAATCCATCTTCTGTGTCTGCTATTGAAACTTGTATGCATATCAATGCAAGTTAGTATAGCTTTTCTCATAGGCATAGTGAAGTCGCATGTTAACACAGATAGATAACGTTTTAAGAAATATAGATTTTTCAAGGGAATAAAAACTGTAAGATGCAGAGGTGCATTGCAGCATTCCTGAATTCGGAATGCAACAGGCGAAGCATATATAAGACAGAGGCCAGTCCAAACTCTGTCATGACTCTTCCTATAACATTAAATCGCTTTCGATCGTTCGTTCTTTTCTCTGCGTCTTGCGGATGTTAAAGGACGACTTTTAAATATTCTGTATTTGCTAGAGCATTTGCTTCTATGCTGATCAAGGGAGTTTGTCTCGTTTTCCTTTATTCCTTTTTTTTTTTATGTTTTATCGTAGTCATCTTTCTCATTTGCTTGTTTTTGTGTGTGTGTTTTTTGTATTTTATTAGGGACCCTGGTAGATTGAGGAAGAAAAAGAAAGTCTAATTAACAGGGATAGTAATGAAACCGGGACTAAATATTCAAACATTTGATCATCACTTAGAGTAATCGAACAATATTTGTGGTACATATAAAAATCGAAAGCTAAATAGGTTTCCCCGTTTTTGCCTTTATAAACTTCACCGTCTCTCTCTCTCTCTCTCTCTCTCTCTCTCTCTCTCTCTCTCTCTCTCTCTCTCTCTTAATTAAGTTAATGATATTCGGGTCAATATAATTATTGGAAATTAGTAAAATATTAATATTCTCTTTATGTTCTAATCCGTTGATTATGTAAGGTTATGTTATTAACTTGTATTTTTCTTCTAATCATTATTTGAAATACTTTTATCATTAGGAATGTTGAATATGTCCTTTTAAAGTTTTTTTTTTATCTTCTTTAGCAAACAAGTCCGATGAATTTCCTTTATCTGGTGCTACATTCTTAGAGCATCAGTCAAGTGATATACATAATGTGATCTGTCACAACGTATACAGAAAGAGAAGAGAGGACTTAATTTATTTTATATGATTTTTTCTGGACGCTGATGGTTCTGTCCACCAAAACAGTAACAGGAAATTACGGAGTGGTTGTTTACCCGAATGTCGAGAATTATATGAGGCTACTCTTCCGGAACCCGTGAAAGTACCCTTGATGAATGTGAAATACAGCCCGCTGAAGGCTACATGCCCAAAGTCGAAGTGGGTAGTTCCTCATTCTGCCAACGTGGTTTCGGAAGGAAGTTGATAAAGAATTTCAAAGGTTTAGAATATAAAGTGTACTTCCTTGCGAAAAGGTCAAGCGAGAGAGAGAGAGAGAGAGAGAGAGGAGAGAGAGCGAGAGGAGAGGAAGAAAGAGAGAGAGATTTGAGGGGGGAGTTGGGGGGGGGGGGGGGTGGGGGGGGGGGGGGGGGGGGGGCAAGTAGTAACTGATTGCCAGACCTGCAATTCATCGTTGTCCCATTTTGAGGGCGCAATACGTGAATCTGGGAGATGAGAGGCCGCTGTTCCTTCCCTATTCCTAATCCAACTTGGAATGGGAGGGGATCACTTATTCCCGTAATCCTTCTCTGTTCAAATTCATTTTAGAAATAAATTTCTTCTAAGTAACCAATTATGTGGGATTAGTAATTAAAATTCCTTCTCAGAGAAAGTTTAAAGAAGTATCGTTATGTTGTAGTTTTCATTATTGTTTGTGAGGGTGGTCTTTTTCATAATAATGTTATGAGCATCATTATCGTAATCGTAACATTAGCAATTATGTGACAGTAGTGTCAACATTTTTTTTATTTGAATATCATTATTGGATTCGTTATTTTGTGGTGACACTGCCCTTAATCTTTCGTCGGGAAATCAGATTTACTAATCGTAGTACCTGATCGCATCATAATTGTAACGATCTCCCTCTCTTTATATATAATACTGCTTTTGTTAGTTCGAGGATGGACCTTTGTCATTGAAATTTATTGCTGGAAATTTGAACGTCGTTTCCTCCAAGTCCATTTGGGAGTCTGTCCCTAAAAGCCTGGTCACATAAACAGGGAAGTTCACCTTTGGCGTCTTATTGTCCCTCTGTTTCTCTCAGAATGGCCGAGTTGAAGAAGTCTCTCAACATTAGATTCCTTTGATGTTGTAACGCCACATTTCGCAATGGTTTCAGTCAATTAGCTTTAGATGATTGGGTTAATTTTATTTGATCACTTTTTTGTCATTGTAGTAAATTAGTAAATTCAGTGTATATACTTTTTTGGAATTCGTCATTTCAGGAAAGTTGTTTTCTCTCTAATTATTTTGTTTAAATAATTTCATGAGTTTTTAAATAGTCAAGTCCATGAGCCGAAGGTTTTAATCGGAGATTTCATTTTATATTTTATATTATTGGGCAATTTATGTGTATGTTTCAGGATTAAACAACATTAAACCTTATTTTCAATAATACTGTCAATAAAAGCCTAGATATAAGGAATGTTTTTAGTCTGTCTTGAGGTTATATCCAAATACTTTCTTGTTAACAGATCTTTGCACCTGTTTTTTCCAGTTCCTCTTGAGAGTTTTTATTTGGCCTCCAACCACTTCAACTCCTTTTCGGCATCTTAACCGCTGAATGGCCGAAAGTGCTCTTGTGCTAGGTTAGCTGATCGACAAGCTAAATGTCGTCAATTGTTAGTCTCAGTTACATTCAACATGTACGCTTCAAATATCGGCTCCTTGTATGTCCCACAGTACTTTCTTAAATTCTCTACAAAAAAAAAAGATCGTCATGAACTCCAATTATTAATCAGGCCTTCAAGGTCTCACAAATTCTGTAACACTCCAGGCTCTCTGTAAATTCTGGACACGCATATCAAGTTGCCATAAAGTCTGGATCGTTAAACATCCCTTTTTATCTCTGCATATTTGAAGACCAACTTTCAGAAAACTCTGAAGTCTTCAATATTCGTGACAGGGATGAAAATCTTTGCACTTAATTTCTAATCATGAATAAAGATTAAAAAGTTATCCACGTTTAAATGGGAACAGCTAGATTCCTCGCCCTCTTGGTCTCTCCCTGTCTTAGTAATGTGATATTCAGGATTCAACAAATTGAGTTTTATTTAGTGACATCCGAGGACTTGTAAATTTGTATTTATCATTTAATGATTACATAGAAGGATAATTTGTTTATTATTCATTGAGTTGTCGTTTCCGCCCACCGCAAGGCTGTGGAACGTGGAACCCTTTCCTGTTTCCTAGAGATTGGGGGATGGCGTCTTTTTTAAGGATTAGACCCGTTTTAGTTTTACTTGTCATCTCCCTTCCGTCCTCCGTCCTTGTGAAATGGGTTTAGATAAAGACAGGTTTTTTGCTCTTCATTGTTGACCTTTACAAAGAGAAAGTTCGTAATGTAAAAGAGGGTTTCCAATCTTGATGTCAGCCTTTCTGACACGTATGTATATATATATATATATATCTATATAGATATATATATATATATATATATATATATATATATATATATTATATATATATATATATATATATATATTATGGGTCCGTGTTTACCATTTAAAATGACAACAGATGAAGTAATTTGATCTAAAATTGCAGTTCTGTATTATGAAATAAAATAAAAATTTAATATATAGTCATATTTATATAACATGAAGTACATATAGATGGTTTATGGAATTGACAACAGCGCCGACGAGAGAGAGAGAGAGAGAGAGAGAGAGAGAGAGAGATCTGATGATTTATTGCTATTTATTTTTTCGTATCACCCACCTCATCTTTATGAGTGGTCGTTGATGAGAGAGAGATCTCTGAAGAGGCTGATCGAGTCCTATCTGTTCGATAGTTTTGTCAAGGAATAGATAACAATGCATTTAAGGGGTGTGATTGAAACATGGAGTCATCACGCTCTTACAGACAGTTCTGAAGATGCCGTAAAATTATGCTGGTGCATTGAAGGTGCAATATCAGGTCTTCAGTGAATAAACCGAAGAGAGGACTTTATTTGCTAGTCTGGATTAAGGAAAATCACCCTAAAGTTATCGGGAATTGCAGAGAGAGAGAGAGAGTAGAGAAAGAGAGAGAGAGAGAGAGAGAGTGAAGAGAGAGAGAGAGAGGCCTGAAATGGTAAGACTACATTAACATATGTAGGACAATTTTCTTACGCATCTTCCATCTTGCAGATGTTCTTGTTTCAAGTTTTCAAAGAAAAAATCTACTGCAGGCTAGGAAGGAGCCACTTAATGAGATTGCTTACATATCTGTCAAAGGAGAGAGAAAAAAAACGAGAGCAGGAATCATTGCACAGCTTTTCAAAAACAGTGAAGTAAAGAATAATGTCCTTATGTAAAAAAGAAGTATTCAAGTAGGTTTTTGTTTCAGTTTAAGCTGGAACTATGTTACGGAGGAAAGAGTCTGGGTTTAAGAAGAAAAAGGGAGTTATCAGTCATCGTGCCATTCAACATATTTTTGCTGCAATATTCAAAAATACCTCTTTTGCAGAAGTGAGTGACTCGATTTCAGATGTTTATTCCTTCAGGAATGAGGTTCACATTCAACGATAAAATTGTCCGTGTGGAAATGGAGCTTTATGAATACAATATACATTACGTTAAATAAATTGTCAAATATTTTTAATTTGGTTTTATTAAGTGAATATATAGAAATAAAGCTACGTTAGCATAAATAAATGATGAAATGATTGTCCTGAAACGGTGTAATGTAAGGAAACAATATGTAAAAATAGGTAATTTTGTGTTATATTTTTATTTAAATAATGCTTATATTTTTGGAAAAAGGATATTTTGGGAATATTTCGTTAAATATATTCCAAAGAGCAGTTATATATATATATATATATATATATATATATATATATATAAGATATATGTATATATATATATATATATATATATATAATTTTTATAATAGATATGTTATTCTAAAATTAAACCATTTATTTTTTTTAGATATTACATTTTGCATTTAAGTATCCTGATGTGAACCTGTGCTTGATGAGAATCAGCAATTGTGATGTTAGGACTTATATGTGATAACAAACTCCTCAACTCTTCATCAATAGATTTGATATTCGATCTACCTTTACATTTAATGTTTTACAGAATCCTTGTTCACATGATAAAGATGTGGGAAAACTGCAATAAAACCGTTTAATGCCTTGTTACCATTGAAGGATATTTTCTTCTTTAAACGAAATCCAAAACTGATCGATGGTCACCCTCTTTATGCTTGATCTTTAATTCCCGGTCAGTTGATATAGCGGCCAGCTCTTCCTCTTCGTTAACGAAAAGCCAACGTCCTCGGTTAGAAAATATCAATGAAAGGGTTGTGAATCCAGTCGTACTGCTCTGTGTTTATTGAGGGAAAGCAATAAAATTCAGATTACCTTCCTGAGTCGCTAAATGATCCACTATTAAAGGAATAAAAATCGTCTGAATGCCTTTTCTCAGCAAAGGAAACATTTTCAAACAGCCTGAACTTGTCTTTCTTTTCCAAATCACTATTTTTTTCTTGGAATGCTTTGATTCTGTCGGTAGATGAGAGAAGATTTTCATTTCTACTTTGCATAGAACGTTCAGATTATTCAAGTGTTGAAACTATCAGTCAGATATTCCAATTTCGGGGGGGGGGGATGTCCAAACTCACATTCCAATAGTCCCACAAAAAATTTACTTTTATTTTCTTTTTTTAAAAAAGCCATAGTTCTTCGCAAAATTCAAGCACACGACAGAGTACCTTTCCTTCTTGACAAAACCATCTCACTTCTGTGTGCAATAGCAAGCGAGTTTGTTGTGAATCCCTGTTTTCACAAAGTTGTTCAAATATACGAGCCTTACTGGTCTAGTCTTGATGAAATTTACCATTTGACATCTTTGATCAAAAACTTCTTTCAATTTAACACCCAGTTTTTTTGCCATCAGGACCTCTATGCAAGAAACAGTGAGTTGTTATTATATTGGGATTCTTTTGTTTTACAAATGGAACCCATCATTGATGGAGCTCCACAGTACAAATTCCAATAAACGTACTCCATGGATAATTTACATTTCTCAAAATAACTATTCAAAATAAGGAAAAATATCTTCATCTTTAGTGGTGGTAAGCAATTCCTTGCAACAAAGATACTGATTTACTATCCTATCCCCATCAATAAAGCGATTAAAAGCTGTGGTTGCGTTTTGTTACTTATGGCTGTTGATCATCACAACTTGTAGCGCAAAGTATGCATCCTGAAGTTTTATTACGACAAACATTTTCCTTAATATCTTTAGACATTTCCAGAATATGCCTGTGAACAGTATCATTCATAGTGGAATTTTAGTTAATTGTTTTCTCTGCATCATCTCTAAACAGTCTTCACCATCTTTTTCTACAAGCGGGCAAAAATAATAGATTCAAGCAAGAGTGTGACTTCATCTTTACGGCAATCATTTTCTATACTTCATTAAGATGCAATTTGAGCTTTTTCAGACAACGTACTCTACTTTTGAAAGCAAATTCTTGCTTTGTTAGTTGCTCAGTAAGTCTTTTGAATTATTTACGTCTTTTCCTTGAAGACTGCAATGCGATGTTTGAAATTGTTTACTTAATTTATTAGGAAAGCATCGACTCATTTAACATTTTGCAACCACAAACCAACAAATGGGGAGAGGCTGATTTCCATCTCCAGTCCACGTGAAGCCAAAACTTAAATAACTTTTGGGGGAGGGTTTTTCGTCTTTTTCCGATTAGGTCTAATCTTAATTTTCTTAGCTGGACACGTCACTTCACTTCACTCGAAATGAAAGGAAAGATTAAGGAATTTGCCTTTCAGCTTAAAATGTCAAATATCGAAGACTTGACTCAGACATAGAAACACATACTCGGTGTCTGCAAATTTCTGAAAATAATTACAGATATTTTAAAACATTAGCATATAATTTCCTATTCCTTGGGGCGCACCTATGCACCTCACGGGCCGGGCGCACAGGTTGGAGAAAAAGCTGCTCTAGTAGGTTAACATTTTCGGTGTTAGCTCATTCATATATTTTATTTTTTTTTTTTTTATTTTAGAATTCCATTCGACTATTTCATGACTGTAGTTTGTTGCGGCAAAGTCCTCTTGTCTTTTTGGTAACCTACCCTTCGTGTTCCCCTGTCATGGTTCCCAAATCCATTTCCCATATGCCTGACTTGAACTTGCTGCAGTCCTGCAAAGCATAATGTACATTCAAGGAACAAGTGTTTTCATTATAGATGAAGGTTTCTTTCATTGACACAGTTTTTCTCTTGTTTGAAAACAAGCCTCTGGACAAACGTACGGTAGCCTTTGCAAAAGATTTCCAGCTAGCAACATAAGGATTAATATCTGAACTTGTTGTTTTATTTTCCAAGGAAAAATGACGTTATTAAATTGAATGGATTGTTCCCTTTCACTCATAATTAAACGCCTCTGTTTTTAAGATAAATGGTTTTATAGACAAATGATGAGTGTTTATTGTTAGCTCACTCGCTCCGAAGTTTCCACTGTGTTTTGTCAGTCCTATGCCGCACGACAGGGCGCATTAGTGACACAAAACCTTTGGCACCGTCTTAGGACAGTTTTTTGCGTAGCAGTATTTCCCGGTATCGATGACCATTTTTTGTTTTTGTCGTGAAGCCAGATGACTATAATCGTCATTCAGTCTCCAGGAAGAGGATTGAATGGATCAAGGATTGTGTATTGCCTTGGTTGACCAATCACTGGGAGAATAATTTTAGAGCGATAGTGTTCAGTTTGTCGGGTTTACACTTTTGGTGGTAATTGTCGATATGACGCAATCCTCCTCTCTCTCTCGCTCTCTCTCTCTCTCCTCTCTCTCTCTCTCTCTCTCTCTCTCTCTCTCTCTCTCTTTTTGTGCTAGGGCAGGTCAGTGGTATGCTACGTACACAGTGCAATTATTGCCAAAAGTATTAAGGAAGAACCTACCCGACAAACCTGAGCAGAGAAGATTCGTAAGTTTTATGAGGATATATAAAGAATCTCCGTCTCTGAAAAGCCACGGTGTGGGGACAAGCTCTGGTTTGCTGCTTTCGACTTGTGCAATTTAAGTCGACATAAGCATATCTGTGTTAGCGCATTTGAATCACTCAGTGTTGTCAGGGTACTCATTAAGTGTATATGAGGACGCTATTTCCATCTTCAACAGGAAAGAAATTTTGTTCTAGTAAATAAAAAACTTATTAGGAAGGTGACAAAGATTTTTTTTTTTATATAACACTCAAACGAAAAAGTCCCTTCCTCTATTGGATATGTTTCCATTTTCATTCGGAGAATCAGTCTTTTCACAGTCATGCCAATCAATAACCTTCCCAACATTGAATAAAAAATTAGTCATCTTTCGATAAGAGTGACGAATCTTTCTGTGGACTCCAAGTTATTTTTTCGGGAGAATCTGGTCACATTACCCTTGATGAGTTTTCCTCAGTTTGAACATAGATTTTTTTTTCTCCGGATGTAGTTAAATTTTATTTTATTTCCTGGAATTCGCTGCATTTTTTTTTTTAGATTTTAATAAGGAATTGCTTTAGGCACTTTTCTTGTAAACTGATATTTATTATTTCAGCTCTGTATTTAATTTGGTAGCCACCTTTCTGTCATTTGTGCTGTCATTATCATAATCTCTTGTTAACCAAGTAATGATATTGCTCCTAAAAATAATAATCATAATTATTTATTGTAGTAGTCCAGTTACTATTTTTGTTATTGGATGAGCAAGCATAATGATCTATTATTATTATCCAGTGACTAAAGACTATTTTGCTGATGTAATTATTGTTATCGTTCTTGAAACTCTAGTCACAGTGATCCATTTTAAACTGTAGTCATAGTGATCTACTTTAAAAACCCAAAAACCCGTTACTGATTATTCTTGATAGGCAGCCCTAATCTGTGGTTATTAATCCAGTTACTGTTGTTATTCTTGAATATACCTTCATCTCATCAATCATTTCCTCCAGCCGCTGACTTTCCACAATGAATTGATGTATATGTCCTGAGATCTTTGGGAGGCACATCACAGGTGCAGAGTCCCTCTCCCAAATTTCTGATGGAATATTGAATCTTAGGCTGTGTGGTCCGTCCGCTACTTCTCCTGGTTGCAGTATGTGTTGTGGCGTCTCTCGTTTCTGTGACGTATTAGGAATAATTTCAGTTATATACTTGCATTTTATAAATATATATATATATATAGATATATATATATATATATATATATATATATATATATATATATATTGTGCGAAGTGGGGCCGTAGGACTATCTGGGTCTGGATACCATTAATACTTGGGGGGAGTGGGCAAGAGTACTGGGTGGGTCTGGATACCATTAATACTTGGTGCTTGAAATAGTCAAAGATCTGTGTCTGTACACATTAATATTTGTTAACCAAATTTGCCAAGTATCTGGTTACTACACTTACCATTTGTACCTGCTAATACAAAAGACCCTTTTATTCCTGGGTCTGGACACCCTTGTACTTAGGGCAGTTCATTCAAGTACCTGGTTGTTACTTACCTCACTACAGACAGACACCTGACCCTTCATCACAAATACTAAACGACTGAATACTCTAAAGGTAAAGAGTGTCCCTTTTTTCTAACTGAACAGTCATAAAACAATCAGTCTAAGTTCACTTAAAATATGTGTGAGGTAATCTTAATTAAAGGGCATCACTCGTGCAAGTTCAAATTTAAGTATTTCCCTGATTCTGTTTTATTTGTGGAATCGTCACAATTATCACTCTATTTTGTTTCTACCTAAACAAAAATAAAATGCAATCTTAACCCTCTTACGCCGATTGGACGTATTAAACGTCGAGTCAAAATGTCTCCCGTATGCCGATTGGACGTATCATACGTCGGCTCAAAAAAAGTTTTTTTAAAAATAAAAATTCGCGAAAAATACTATAGGCCTACCAGCCAAAAAAACTTTTGTATCACGCGCCTTGGGGGATGCTGGGAGTTCACGGATCAAGGCGTTGTTTTGTTTACAATCGCTATGCAGGCGCCGCAAGCATGAATTTCTTTTCTTATCGCACTAAAAAGTATCAGTGACACATCTCGGAAATTATTTCGTCACTTTGACATAATTTTTTGCACCATTTCAAAATTATCCTTTACATAAGTAGTATATATGAAAAGTGCACAATTCATGTAAAAATACAACAAAAAAAATACTCATGATTGTAGCTTTTATCAATTTTGAAATATTTTCATATAAATAACGATAAGTGCAAAAATTTCAACCTTCGTCAACTTTGACTCTACAAAAAGAAATGGTCGAGAAACGCAATTGTAAGCTAAAAATTATAGTAATATAAATTATATTTATAGTAATATTCAATCATTTGCCTTCATTTTGGCAACAAATTGTGGACGTCTCTAGCACAATATTTCGATTTATGGTGAATTTATGAAAAACTTTTTCCTTACGTTCGTGACAACTCTCCGATAAATTTTTTCGTGCGATTTGTCCTCATGTTTTGCACCCTTTTAAATTTGCCGTTACAAATATAAAGTTTTATATATGAATGTGCGCAATTTTCATGCACAATACAACAAAAACAACCCATGGTTGTAGCTTTTATCAGTTTTGAAAATATTTTCATATAAATAACGTTAAGTGCAAAAATTTCAACTTTCGGTCAACTTTGACTCTACCGAAATGGTCGAAAAACGCAATTGTTAAGCTAGAACTCTTATATTCTAGTAATATTCAATCATTTACCTTGATTTTGCAACGACTTGGAAGTCTCTAGCACAATATTTCGATTTATGGTGAATTTATGAAAAAAAAAACATTACTTTCGCGCGGTAAACTCTTCCGAAAAAGAAAAATCCGAATTTTTTTGATGCGATTGTCGAAATGTTTGCACCATTTAAAATTAGCTGTTACATAAGTTTTAAATATGAAAATGTGCGCAATTTCATGTGAATACAACTAAAAATGATTGAAGGTTGTAGCTTTTCTCTTTTTCGAAATATTGCATATAAATCACGATAATAAATAGAAAAAAAAACCACGTTCGGTCAAATTTGACTCTACCGAAATAGTTGAAAAACGCAATTGTAAGCTAAAACTCTTACGGCCTAGTAATATTCCGTCATTTTTCTCATTTTGAAACAAATTTGAAGTCTCTAAAAACAATATTGTGATTTTATGGTGAATTTTTGAAAAATATATTTACCTTCACTTCCGCGCGCCGATTCGCGGCCGCAAGTCTCCGAAATACGTACATCGCATTATTCTAATATTTGCTCCTTTTCATATTAGCCTTTTATAGAGTTTCATATATCAAAATGTGCGCAATTTCATGAAGAATACAATAAAAAATAATTGAAGGTTGTAGCTTTTTCCATCTTTGAAATGTGTGCATATAAAGAAATATATATATTAAAATTTCGACATTCGGTCAAATTTAACTCATCCGAAATGGTCGAAATCTGCAATTCTAATCTAAAACTCTTACGTATCGTAATATTCAATCATTTGTCTTAATTTTGAAGCAAAATTGGAAGTCTCTAGAACATTATTTAGAATTACGGTGAATTTTTGAAAATAACATTTTTTTACGCTCGTGCGTTACGAATTCGTACATCATTTGTGATAATATTTTTACGGTGTTGCTTTTATTGTTTTACTATGTATTATATATCAAAAGGATTGCAATTTAGTGTACAATACAACGAAAAAAAAGGTAACTAGTTAGCTTTGACCGTTTTTTGCACAGCGTGATTTGAATACAATTATCTATGATTTTTTTTTTTCGTTACCATATATCGCATTATTTACATATGATAATGATATTATTTTTCATTTTCTGATGATTGCATACTAAACTTCAGGCAATGAAAAAAATGAGCAAAAATGAACTCTTAATCTTCAAAACTAAGCGCGCTGTGATTTTTTGAAAAAAATTATTTTTTCGGTTCCGCGCTCACTACAAACTGGCGCCGGCATACAGGAGAGGTTTTGATTTTTTAGGGCTTCGGCGTAAGAGGGTTAATATATACTGGGGTTGTAGTAAAAT
Source organism: Macrobrachium nipponense (assembly GCF_015104395.2). NCBI lineage: Eukaryota > Metazoa > Arthropoda > Malacostraca > Decapoda > Palaemonidae > Macrobrachium > Macrobrachium nipponense. The sequence continues at coordinate 23,329,749 of NC_061105.1, read as the reverse complement.
ACTCATATAAATTTTAAGTACAAAAATTTATTTCTAAATTCAAAATTTATAAGTGAAATTCACAATCTCAGGGAAATTGTTATTACTTGAAAACAAAAGTTTAATTAATTCTTGAATTAATTATTAAGCAAAATTCAATCAAAGTTTATCAAGAAAATTAATTAAATTGAATCATAAAGCAATAATTAAATTTGAAATTAAATTTAATTAAATGCAAGTTAATTCACAAGTGTAAGATTCAAAATGTACACAATAGAATATTTTTCAAACTAATTAAACAAAAAGACAATGCAGGAAAACATAATGCATAATATGAAAACAATTAAAGCATTGACAGTACAATCATTAAGCATATAAAAAATGGAATATGTGAAAAGAACAAAGCAAAAGATAAATGTTTAGAAATAATAAAAAAAAACGTTGAAGTACACTTCACAACATTTTGTAAAAATACCTTATACACAGCTGCAGCTCCAATCAAAGGCCTGTTACAATTTTACACTTTTTCACTATTTTCTTGGCGCCTTCACAAAAAACTAATATGGTACAAAACTATGTTCAGATTACACAAACAACACATATTACTAAGAAATTATATAAAAATGAGTGACCAGCTCGTTACGTTAAGTTACTGAAACAGCCTCGCGAGCGAGCGAGAGAGAGAGATTTTAGAGAGAGAGAGAGAGAGAGAGAGACTCTACTGCACGCCGCTCTGTCTCAAGCGAATTCAATAAGGTTCTCTCACCCCATAACGTATGAGCGATTAGTCTATAGTTCAAGGCGAAAACATATTACGTCATCTCTATAGGAATAGCCAACACAGGGCCTCTCTGACTGCGTTCACATATGGCTATGGAAACAAGGCTCCTTGTGTTCCATTACAGGACCGACCGCGATGATAAAAACTAGCTTAGCTCATCTATTTTCAAGGGGCTGGATAACATTGCGGCTTGGGGGGTGGGGGGTCTTACGCTTGTTTGCGCCGATAAAGAAATCACCTAGCTAAGACATTCTCAAAGTGTGAATATGACTCCTTTGCAAAAGGCTTATGAGCTTTCACTCCTGTGTGTCTTACGTACTTCAAAATGAAAAATGGATCACTTAAGGCATGTTATCTTTAAATTTGGGAAATCTGAACACGAAGAAATAAACATTTCATACCCATGATACACAAGTTCTGATGTGAATTAATCATATTACCACAATTATAATTGCATTCCAAACTTACATTATAAGAATATATATATTATATATATATATATATATATATATATATATATATATATATATATATATATATATATATATATATATATATATTGTGTGTGTGTTCACATGTAATGAAAAATGTCTGTACTATAATTTTTTAGGTAGCATTTGGTGATCTCAGGAATATTGAAGAAGGAAACTGCCATAAATGAGATGAAGCCACCGGGCGTCTCCCCCTTCTTAACGATTTTGATCTTGGGTGATCGAGCCGAGCCGTTGGAGGGGGGTTGTGGGGGCTGTGGAGAGAAGGCCAGCCAACTCATGCCCTGAATTTTGATGTATTTAGAGTCCTCTCTCCTCTCTCTCTCTCTCATCTACTCTCTCTCTCTCTCTATCTCTCTCTTTAGTAAAAAAGTAAATTTAATACACAGCGGAAGGAGATGTCGTGGATACACTTTTGTTAAACGCTTAAAGTTGTGGTTCTACTTCTTCTTTGCAAGGGCGAGGAGGATGCTCTATGCAGAGCAGTAATTAGTAGTTTTTTTTTTCTTCTACCTTATATTATTTGGGAACAAGTGTCAGTTTCGTAGCAGTGCTTGACGCTGATTAATAATTATAAAGGGCCTGACAATGAAAGCGACTTTTTCTTTTCATGAAAAATGGTATTGCTGCCTTTGGCATAGATTTGTAGGTTTTCTCTTCCGTTTCATATTGTTTCTCTATCTGATGGGCTCGACTTGCAAACATGTGCCCAAGTATTCAACACATCATTTTGCATTTACAGAAATACAAGAAATGTAATCGTTGGTAGCAAGTATATCTCGTGAATTTTGTTTTACATAAATTCATAGGTTTGTTCGGGAGGGGTGATTTTCATGCATCTGATAACCAGTTTTATTTCAAGATGTTCATCGCTTCTAATCTTTTGCATTGGTCACTGTCCTGAGGTGCGGGCGACGATGTCAGTAGCCGCCAAAAGAAAAGGCGTTGTCGTGTCCTTCCTTATAGGCGCCCTCATGACACGGTATTCACTTAAAGGACTCGAGAAATAGCAGAAGACGCTGGGTTATCCTCGTCAGGAGGCTTGAGGCTTTTTGCATGGACGCCCGCCCTTACGTGATTTTATGGGGTTAGACATAAAGGTCTTGGAGATCCAGTTCTTCGTCCCAGTGGTAATTATTCATATTGGCACGATGATAAATGATATTTTTAAATATGTTGTCTTTTAGGGAAGTGGCCACATTGCCTCTTGAAAGACTGCTGCATGAAATCAAGAACTTCAAGATCCCCCACCTGTTCAATCCAGTATCCATCTTGCATCGCTGATAGAATTGCGAAACGTCTACGTTTTATTCTGTGATTTGTACATTTCCTGTAATGCTACAGGTAAAAGAGGGAAAAAGCATCCCCAAATGTGGCCCTACGTTGCAGTCGACGTTATATTGCATATCGGAGAAATGCTTGAATGACTATGTCACTTGGATGGAATAATAATGATAACAATAATCCAAAGAAAACTCATAACCTTTTTGCTTTGTATATATTTTAAATAACAAGATCAAACAGGCATATTATTGTGGATTTAATTTTTCCTTTTTCATAATAATAATAATAATAATAATAATAACTAATAATAACAATAATAATGGATATATTATTATTATTATTATTACTTATTAGTTATTATTATGTTATTATTGTATTATTATTATTATATCATCATCCAAAATGTACTCATGCAAAATGTACAACATTCATATTAACCAACATTTAAACGAACAATTAGTTTTTTTTTGTAGTCATCTATCTACATGAGTATGCTAAGAGGAAATATTCAGGAGCGCAGGGAAAAGTATAACGAATAATTGAATTTGAATAAAAAAAAAAAATTTAAAAAAGTTCATTTTGAAATTAAGTCCGAAAAAGTTAAAGATGTCGTTTTCAAAATGAGATGTTAATTAAAGAGAGCAGGTCATTCCCATCCGGGGAGGAACCACTTGAACTATGTTAGTCAATTATGTTACGATTTTTAGGCGATGCTTAGTTTTGATTACAGAATTTCCATTATTGTTGGTTTGGGAAGTGTGTGAATTGTTCTCTCTCTCTCTCCTCTCTCTAATCTCTCTCTCTCTCTCTCTCTCTCTCTCTCTCACACACACACACACACTCACACACACACGATCTGGCTGGTGGAAAACACGATCCTGTTTTGTTACTTGTCCAGTGTTAACTGTAGTGTGATTCAAAAGAAAGACTCGAGTTGATTTCATTGAAATCCTACGTGAGGGAAGAATAAAGACCATTTCATGAAATTCAGTGTTTGCTTTCAGTCAGTTGTTATTAGGGAAGCGGATCATTTTATGCTTTTGGAGTTAGACCTCGCTGTTTCCTTTTCATAAGACCAGACTCCATGGACTATATAGTATGTGGACTAGATTGTCAGTCTCATCGGCCTTCAATAAAGAAAAAAAGAAAGTTTAAAAAAAAAACATTATTAAGCTAACAACGAAAAAAAAATTGCTATCATACATAGAAAAGTGCATTTATGTGAATGTCTTAATTATATTCTTGAAAATTAAAGTAAATTGTTTCAAGCGGAATAAAGAGAAACCAAAGATCTTTAAAGTTAATTTTTTCAGGAACCTAAAGGTAACTTTATCCCCCCACTTTCTCAAGTACAACTTCCGGCCTGCAGTCCTTTCAAAAGCTATTTGCCAAATTTGCTTACTTTTAATTAACTCTGTAAATGTAAACAAAATTGGCCGGTCGTTCGCGAATCCATTTCGATGCAAATTAGTGCGGAGCTAACTGGAATGAATGAGCCTCCATTCCTGGGAATGGAATAAACCTTATTCCTTCTCTGTTCCAGCTTCATTCATACGCTTCGTTTACTACAGGTAAACAGTTCCATGTGATTAGAAACAGCGGAGGTCTTTCATGGGATATCCTGGAAGGAGCGTCGTTGTTGGCGTTGCTGTAATTCCTCTTTCTCGGAAGGGAACAAGATTAGTTATTTTGGTGATGGTACCATTGATGTTTTATTGATGATGATATTCTTTTCTGTTATCGTCACCGTCATTATTATCATTATTATTATTATTATTATTATTCATTTATTATTATTATTATTATTATTATTATTATTATTATTATTATTATTATTATTTGATTTTGCTTCGCTGATGATATGAACATGCAGAGATCATTACACTTCCTCATCACCACTGCTATAATGACTATTATTAGTTTTCTTTCTTCGTTTTTATATTATTACTCAAGAGTAATAATTTCCAATAATACTAATAACATTTTTGTTGTTATTGTCTCCATGAGATGGGTTTGACCTGAAAACCATTTTTACGCGAATACTTTCAAATGCTCGAATAACTATTTTTGTCATTTTTTGTCACTTTCTTTTGTACGAAACATTTCATGGTGTCACTGAATAATTTGTGACCTGCATCTCCTACATTATGAAAGCACTGCCAGGTCTCTGATCTGTCCCAACTGGCCACCTGTGTTCAGATGGCTTTGTGATGTATTGGAGTCCATTTACTGAAGTACATTTTGTTGCAGTTTCGGTCTGGTATTCTGCAATCATCGGAATATAATTATTTTTGTTTTTAATAAGCATTTAAGCAATATTGTAATATATCTAGAATATGTAAGAAAAATTTGGTATACCGAGTTCTATATTAATTACCTGGATAAACCAAATGTCTATTTTTATATAAAAACATTAATTGAATTCGGTTACCTTCTAATTTTTGTCTTTTCTTGCAGGTAAGGCTGAAAAGAAGCAAGTTACTATTGGGACGATATATTTTACTAATGCGATAAGGAAAGAGAAAGAAGATAGTCTCATTTGAAGCTTGTTTCTTAGATAAATTTTAGCTATGTTTATTATTTCACGAGTATATTTATCGATATTCAAGTAGTATTATAGTGTATTTCGTCCCTACTGACTTAGTTTCCCTTTTGAAAATATTGAGCGTAGATTATTGGTTCTTGGTTGAAGTTGGAATGTTAAAACGTGAAGTCAATTCCCGGTATAAATGATATTAACATGTACATATAAGTTTCGTCATTTTTGCTGAACAAAAGCGTCAATTATCTAAAGTTAGTTTAAAAACCTTGATTGAATTTTTTTTCATTAATTCAAGATCCAAAAAGTGAATCTATAAAACAATTCAGTTTTGCTGTGAGAAGCTTGAAATGTCCAAATTGTTTAACAGTTCTTACATAAGATTTTCCTTGACTTGATTAAACATTGATTAATTTGAAACGGTTAGTCGTCCTTTGTAAGAGAAGGAAATCTCTAAAAGTTTCGTGAGCTAAGCTCTAGACCTTTCTATCCATAATGTTCTAAATTACAGGGGCAGGCTCTCTCTCTCTCTCTCTCTCTCTCTCGGAATGGTTCAGTCCTGTATTTTTTCATCGTTTGGTTCTTGAGTATATAGGAGTTCTTTAGAATCGGTGGATTTTCTACTCGATTCCGGTATATTAAAAGTTGACAGTCGTGTTTTCTCTGTACAAAAATCCTTCTTTTTGATTTGTTCTCTTTTCCATTCAAGTAATTAATTTGCACTGACAGACAGTATTGTGCACGTTTGTTTTTGCAGACGACAAAAATCTTGTTAAAAATAACCATAAGAAAGTCTCAACTCACGAATTGTGTTCAGATTGTGGATGTATATCTCTTATGCTGTAAGATCGCTATTAATGCAGAGTATTTTGAAGTTCTTCATTTGGTAGTCAGTCCATACCACACATATGCTAACCTCTGTTGTTTAAATGTTTTAATTCAATAGCATCTCCTCCATCGTTGATTTACAAAGCTGTCATACAATCATGACTAAAATGCTTCCACTTCTTCCCTCGCCAAACCACACACGTTTTGACTTCGTTGACGTCAGCTGGGTTATTAGTCAGCAGTGGTGGGTCTAAGAAAAGGCTGTGACTAGCACCTTCATCCCAAATTGCAGGCTGAAAATTTGGAGCGACCATCTCTTGGGAAGATTACTTACTTTCTAACTAGCTATATCCTATATATATATATATATATATATATATATATATATATATATATATATATATATATATATATATAAGTCCTATTGAATAAATGTACATGTCTAATAGACGGAAAAATAAATAGCAATTGCTGTGCACGAAACTCATCCCATCATTCATCTCCATAAAAGAAACCATCTTTCTAATTTCTAATGATGGCTTTCGTTTTTATCCATTTATTTGAACATGTTTATTTTAATCTCTCTTCTTTGCCGCATGCAACCATCGTGTTATTGGTTTGTTCCCGCATTTATTCATTTTTGTTAGGAAATTTAATCCCAAATATTAGATTGAATAACAGGATATTAACGTTAAGTAAAATCATAAGTGTTACGATTAAGTAGTAATTCCTTTTTTTCAGGTAAATAAATGAACATAACTGTCTAAATTAGACCTGTATGCATTGGGTGGTTAAGGATGTATAAATATCATTTGTTAAGCCTTATAAATAAACACATCGTTTAAATATACATATTACTGTGTTCAGTAATAATCAATAAATATGAGCTTCGATTGCATAGCAGTTCTAAATAAATATTAACGCGAGTTTGGTTTTAAGTTTTCGTAGGATGAATTAGTTATGAGATTCTGAACTACCGTTCAAGTAATGTTTTCCATTATTAGATAAGACAAGGTAATTGATTTTGTAAAATAAATATCTGTTAATTAGATTAATTGAATATTCTCTTTAATGATTCGTAATATTCATAAATAAGAAATAAGTTAAAATTGCATACGAAACACTATTGACCTTATACGACTGGGCTTAACCTAGAGCAAACGTGACAGGTGGTGTTAGTGTGTAAGAAACTCCTCCGCTTCTGGAGAGAACTAATTCAGAAAGGAGCCAGATAAGTCCAATATATGTCTGCTATTTTAGGCACCTAAATATTAGACATCGGAGGGCTTGTCTGGTGAATTTCGATACAGTTTGTGAAGCAGTTGGTAGAATTACCGGTTAATTCATTTAAAATTAAATATTTTGTAATAATAAGTTTTTTTAATGATGTAAGATAAATCATTGATCTCTTACATTAATCCTATTTTGTATTTTTATCTTGTATAAATTTCTACCTTAACCAAATTGCATATATTTGTTTCATAAATGCATGAATGAAAAGATAACTCGCTAGGGACTTACTTATTAATAAATATTTTGATGAAATTTTTGTTAATGTTTTTGTTTTTTTTTGTTTTATATTAGTGTCGGAAACATTACAGTTTTACTTCATTAGCAGTGTTGATGGTGCGTGATTTACTGGAAACAGGGTGAAACTTGCAGATGTCATGTTGATGTGGCTCATTCAGCTCATAAGACAATGAAAAGAGTGGGTTGGAGTGCTGGGACAGCAAGATAACAGATCCTGATAGTTATTTAAGGAGATGAATTGCATCTATCTAAAGGTGGAATTTTAGAGAAGATCAGCAGCTGCTCTAAGAAGGAAAATGAGGAATGGAGTAAGTTTTAAAAAAAAGGCCAAAGAGTGTATGTAGCTAGGTGGCCCCTCTGGGGACGCTTCTAAACACCCTTTAGTTATGCCCAAGGTCCTTTAAATATACTGGGAGAGGTCGGCTCATCAGCGAGCGAAAAATACGTTCCCTCTTCGCATGACGGTCACGCTACGAACAGTCCCTCCCCTGACAGCACTGACTCTGGGAACAGGTATAACGTAGTAACACGATGCAAGGATACCTTTCCAAAAAAATACTTCTTAATGTATAAATATTTTTATTTTGTTTTACTTAAAGTACCGATGTTCCTTATGAAAGACCATACTTCAAAGTTTCACAATAATCTGATGCTTTCTTAACAAAAGTCATAAGGAATAGAGGTAGCCTTTCAAGGAACACAAATACTGTAATGTATTGATCGCCACTTATCCCTAGCCAAGGAGGTATGGATTAACGTAGAGAAAGTTGTCTTGGTACTAAATCCTATACAACGAGTTAAGGATTAAAACATAGAAAGTTGTTTTGGTACAATGAACTCTCATTTTCAATTCTAACAGATTAACGAAACAAGATGACAGTTTAATGGTGAAGGCATTGATATATGCATGAGTTTGTTCTCACCGAGCCAGGTGTGGACCCTGAGGGGAAAAAATAAAGTTGTTGTTTTCATGGGTTTTCGTACTGTAGTCTGCAAGTCCTCTGTTTTCTTTTTACTCGTCGATAATGTTGGTTAAGGTGCCACATTCTAAAAACCCAATGATATTTTGGCAAAAAATTCCACAACCTCGTCAGCAACACCGCGACAACAGATTTCATTTCAGCAGCCATTGTTTTTATGCATTCCGTTCCCGGTCTAAGACCATAGCCATGAATTGCTGTAAAAAATTTCTCTACAAATTTTTCAGTTTAGAAAAAAAGGTCGTCTGATGGTGCATAATGTTTTCCAGCGCTTATATAATGGGACCCATGTTTCTCGACGTCTTGCTGTTACAATGTACCCTATTATTTGGATATTAAAGGAAAACTTTTTCACTACATATCCTACCCCGATATATTTATGGACTCTTCCTCGATAACAGATCCCGTGGTGTCTCCTGATTTCTGACATTTAGCAAATTCTGTTTCCTCAGAGAACATTCGTCATTCTTAAGATCCACGTCAAATTCCAGGTCTGTAAAAATGAGGTTTCTCATACATATTTCAAGGCCAGTTCCCTGTCATGGAAAGAGTTTATCATGTCCGTTTCCATCACTCCCCAAGATGATACATTTTCATGGGATAAGGGTCAAGTTTCAATATACCCAACCTAGAAAAGTTTTCAATCTATATTTAAAATTAACGGCATGGGGGATTGATTCATGAGAACCCCTCATCTGCCTGATGCATCCAAAACAAAAAACTTTCAAGACAGTCTGAATTAATCTCCGTGTCATAAAAAAGAATGTCATGACTGTTTTTTAGCATGTTATGTAGCCCAATCATTGAGTGACAAGATAATATTTACAAACTTTTTAGAATTTGTAAAGGCATTCAATTTTGGGTTTTTTACCCTTATTACCAGCATAGCATCGAACATTTTTTTGTAAAGCACTTTTCGGCTATCCAAATTTATCCCAAATGCATTGCGGGCTTTTATGTCACCGAACATCATAGAGGAATTCATGACATCGAACATTCATTCACTGTAAGCTATAAAATCGGCAGTTTCCTTCCAATTGTTGCCTTCTCTAGTAAGGCCCTTTCTCCTAAAAAATACCAAATGCCTTAGTACATGACTTTGTAAGTAGCTGTACAGCCATACTTTACAGCGCTGTCTTTGTAAGCCATTACATTGTATGTGTTTCATTAATTTTATATGCTAAGGCATACTCTGATACGGTTTTCATTAGCATTCACGGACACAGGCATCAGATACACTGTTTCCATTTTACTAAAGAAATCCTGGGTCCAGAATGATTGCCAATTAACTTTACAAATGGGAGCATCAGCAATAAGAAGACATTCCTGTCAGCACATGGGTTTTTAAAAGTGACTTCTCAGGTAAAGGGGAGGGGATCAATCCCGAATTCTTTCCAAACCCGCAAATTATTAGGTCCAAGATCATGGACAATTGCCTCAACGGCAAAAGCGAGCTTTTTTCAACATTTATAATAATATCAGTCATCCATATGGTAGTTATATGAGTTGCTTCCAGCTTCCCATAAAACCTCTTAACCCATTTGAACTTTATCATGAGGTTTCATACAAAACGTCCATCCCCTTTGTCATAACTCCACTTACTACCAATATTCATTTCATCACTGAAATAACGGCAAGTTTTTGTATTTCCGTCATAGTTTTTTATTTTGCCTTCATCAGTGGACGAACCATATGAAAAAAATAAAACCGGCTCACATTTCAGATTTGCGTTTGTCTTTGTTACTTTGTACTTTTGATGGAATCAGGAGGAAACCCTCTTTTAGTTCGCAAATATGAATAGCTTTGGTGCTCATGCTTCTGAGAGTGAAAGCTGACGATATTGTCTTCATCGCGCCATTGACTGACAAGCTTATTAGTTTATGAGAGCATTATCTGTGTTGTACTTAGCACAGGTTGAAATAACTTGTTTATTTTAGTTAATGTGAACTTAGGTTTCTGTCATTCCATTTCCAAATTACCACCAGTTTCAGTTCTTGATCGGTCTTTTCCAAATGCTCTATTTTTTTCTTTAGCTCTTCCACTTCCTCTACTTGTTAATTGTATTTTGTTCAGAACTCTCTTCAGGCTGTGCAGTATTTCTTGAACAGAGACTTCTGGAGAGAAAGCATGCTTCCAGTAACATCGTCTGCGCATTTGCAAGCATGCATCCATTTCTTCTGCTTCTCTTTTGGGAAACTAAAATATCGAATACCCTAATTAATGGTCATTTGCTATTACTATGACATCAAATACAGCAAAAAATGGAAGCATGCTGCTGGAAGTTATAAACGTGACAGAGACCAAGTAAGACTACCTTTAGTCAGGTCAAACCTCGGCCACCGTCTCCGAAACTTACGTCACGAAAGCTCCGCCCACATGCGCGTAGCTCACTGATGAGCCGACCTCTCCGAGTATATTTAAGGACCTTGGTTATGCCTACAGTGTGCCCTTCTAACACACAACACACACACACACACACGAGAGAGAGAGAGAGAGAGAGAGAGAGAGAGATATTCCTTATGCCTTGTATTTGTTCCCAGTGCCCTATTCCAAAAGCCTTTCCTTTCCCAAAATGACCAGATGTTAAGACGTGCAAACCCCTTTAATACCCAGGACTCCAATGAAGACAAAAAGACAGCTTGGGATTTAGGAAGTATCAGGAATTTCCAGGAAAGAGAGAGAGAGAGAGAGAGAGAGAGAGAGAGAGAGAGAGAGAGAGAGAGAGAGAGAGCACCTTACCTTAGGGAAGGAATAAGTGACTTATGTTATCATTGAAAAATATGAGTTACTTGTGCGAAGGAGGATTTGTAAGGTTCAGGAGTTTAGAAGTATTACCTGAAAATTAGAAAATGATTAAAATGTCCGATTGTTTGGAAGGAAAGCTGTCATTTCATTTAGAATTGTCATTTCATTTAGAATTAAAGGATACTATTGTTGATTTTATGATGTAAAAAATTTCGTTTCTGAAATGAGAAAAGACATCCTTTTTAAAGCGTTTTCTTGAAAATAAGAGAAGAGAAATAATTATCTGTAAACAGTCACGAAAAGATCAAAATGGAGGAATAGGCTTACCAGTCTTCTCAAGATTACGAAAGAATAAAAAATATCCCTTATAGAACGGAAAGTAACATCAGATAAATGAAGGGAAAGACTGTAAAATTGAAGAAAAAGAAACAGTGTTTTCATTTGTTAGTTTCCATTGTGTGCAGCGATTATCTGCCGAGTCGGTGACGCGTGTTTGTAGTGTGTTTGCAAAACGCTCCGAGATACCGTTAGGCCGAAGGGACAGGGAACAGGGATGGGAATCTCAGCTCTGTGGATTCGGTTTCAGCGAATGAGGTCTGTTATGGTTACTGTTCTCTATCTTTTTTTCTAAATGTAAATTATAAAATTATTAATTATCCCCTAAAATCATTTATCGTCTCATTTGACTCCCGTAACACTTGCTGATGAAAAATGATGACTTTTAAATTGCTAGATAGAAAATTAGCTTGATATTTTTCATATTTTTTTTCATAGTAGTAACGGAAAATTTTCCACGTTTTTTCTTTCTTATGAAAAAGAAATGTAGAAGGATAGAATGGAGCGTAGGTAATATTATCATTTTTCGGAGTTTCTAAATCTCTGACCTACCAAAATAAAGCAAAATAAAATAAAATAAAATAAACTAAATTATTTTTAGAAGTAGGAATACTGTGAAGCCTTTATTTTTAGCATACTTGTTTTTATCATGTGTCTCTCGCTCTCTCTCTCTCTCTCTCTCTCTCTCTCTCTCTCTCTCTCAGGTAAAATTAGGAAATTTATTATTTGTTTGTGTGCACGTGTCAGCGAAAAGCGCGGGAAAATAAGAGCAGAAATTTGCATTCGTAGATGAAACGTCGAGACTACCGCGAAGGCTCAGGCGATTGATACGTTCGGGGAACATAGAAGCAAGAATTCGGAAATGTCGGGGAAGGAGGCAGAGCATATTTCGTTTAGTGAATAATTATGTCTCTCGTATTCATTTCTTTTCTTCCAGGTAATGTGGGTATGACACATTTATTGGGATGGGCACATGCAGCAAGAGACTTGTCATTGGTATTGTAAGGTTACAGGTTTTTAGATTTTGTGTGTAATCATTTGTATAATGTATTGAGAACAGATCAGTGAGTAAGTAGAGAAATCCATATATGAAATGACAGTCCATTTCCTAACGGCTGCCGTTGAATTTGTTGTTGATCTGAATGACGTAGCTTGAAGATGTCAATCATATGTGCTAATATGAAATGAAGAGAGCTTTTTGTAAAAAGGAGTGAAAGAGAAAAAGAAACTTTCAAAAAGAGTAAAAGATCGGCAAATAACTACCACGAGGAACTCTGTTTCAGTCTGTGTTGGCCAACTACGTTGTACGTGAAAGATGTCGTTTCATCTCTCTAATGAGTTTTCAGCTTCATTTGGAGTCCAAAACGTCGCTCCTTATGCTCAGTTTGCAGAATCCGTCTGTCAGACTGGGTGTCATACAGAGATGATAATCGAGTTCCCTCGAGTCAAACTTGGTGCTGTTTCCACCTTTGCCACCAAAGGCTTTTGTAATGAGTCCTCTCAGACGTATCGAGCGATATCTTGCTGTATCATTCCTGTATGTGGTGAGAGGTGGACTTTTTCTCAGTCAAAGAACAGTCTTGTCAACCCAACAAGAATTAACAAAATTGTCAACCCAACAATAAGTAACAAAATTGTAGTCATTTGTAAAATGAAAATAAATCTTGTTCATATTGATGAGAACGTGTGACCTAAAAAGCAATGAGTGATTCAAAGAGGAATGAATGTCAACATAGAATGTATTGGATTTTTTTTTTAATCTCAGTTTCTCATTCGGTGCAACGTCACAATTTATGTGCGCTCTGTATCATTTTTAGCTGCTGTAGAACATCGTGAGAGAATTGTATTTGCATTATTATGAAGATTATTTGTTGGTATATGAATAGTTGAATCCAGATTGTATAGTAAGTAGTTGACATGTATTCTCAATGAATAGTCCCTTTTTGTACCAAATATAGATGAAGGTGTATTGAGACTTTTTGTCAATCCTTTTCAGGTTTGAAATGAAACATTTTGATTTGAGTCTTTCTTTACGTAGTTTTCATATACCCACAGTGAGTGGCTGAATGACTATGTAGGGTTTAACTTTCTTCTTTATTTGTTTGTTATTCTTTTATTTATTCCAGTGGTCGTATGAGTCGCCTTCGTCGATGCTTTTACCTGTTTGTGTTGTATTACTTGTTCCTCTCTCTTTATACATATTGTTCGAGTCCTCCGGTTATGGATTCCTATTTGTCTTCCTAGCCTTTCGTTGATTTTCCATTCCTTCATTCTACTCCCTTTTCTATCCCCTGTTCTTTTGATTTCTCCTCTGTTTCATTCCTTTCCTTCGGTACACGTCTTTCCATATCCTTGATCTGTGATGAGTGTTCCGTTCCACGTTCCCCTGAGGCTTCCTTCATTTGTGTCGAAAGGCATCGTTTCCGTTCTTCCGTTCCGTCGATAAAGGAATCCTAATTAATTTTTGACATCGTGACTCGTAAACGTCTGAGCTTATTCGTGAAAAGGGGAATTACGGCTTAAATATTCCTGCAGATATCTTCTCTTTCGACTAATGGAAGGGAGAAAGGGAAGTAGAAATAGAAAATCGATTTCTGTCATATTTATTTCCAGGTTTTTATTTGTTGTTTTCATATTTCGTTAAATTACTAGTTTTATCCGACAGGATGGCTCAACATCTCGGGTTTCTAAAATACTTTGCGATAGATTTTCCATGAAAGCCTTGAAATCTAAATTGGAAATAGATGATGAAAACCACTTTCATACTTAGAGTTAATACCCCTCCTTTGGTACGTAGTAGGGAAAAAAAAATGATTTCATCTAGCATTCTTGCATGTATGGCGGATTCAGTTACACGCTTGTTTCATCACAAGTAGGCTACTCGAACCCGGCGTGTTGCCTTTCCTCCCGTGATACCAAATCGCCCAAACAAACAATACGTATCCCGAATCCTGACAAGCTCATTTGACGTCGATGCAGAATGGAATTCCCCCCAGTTTTCCGTGGCTGTGGAAATGCTGATGATGGTCTCATGCCCGGTCATTCATGGGTTTCTCTCAACGGGAATGAATTTACTATGGTCTCTTCCCAATTTCGTAATTCATTAGTGGTAACATGTTTACAAGTATGTGTATATCGTTTATATATATATATATATATATATATATATATATATATATATATATATATATATATATATATAGATGGTATGTATGTATGTATGTATGTATGTAAATGTATGTATGTATGTATGTATGTATGTATGTGTGTATATATATATATATATATATATATACATATATATATATAATATATATATATATATATATAGAATGAGTGTGTGTGTGAGTAACTACATGAATGAGAGCTTAAAATTCAGATAAAAAAAGAAAATAGGAGAATATTACGGCAATAAAATTGCACGCAAAGAGGACAGCCAATATTTTATCGTTCAAAGGTTTAATCCAGTTTTTCATGGGAATGGAAGTTAATTCCAGTTATGGGAATGCTGTTAGAATTAAAGGAATGCTGATCATTCCTGCGGAACGTTGCTGGGGTTGTCTTTTTTGGGAAGATAACAATTTTTTGTTTTTAATAAGCTGTGAAAACTAATGATATTTGTTAGTTCAATCTGTTTTGGTTGGTCACTGTGATCGGGGGGGGGTAATAACAATAGTAAAGTTGCCCTTGTAAAGCTTAAGGATGTTCAGAATATCTTTGCACATATTAAAAATGGCACTCAAGAAAGGTGTTATTATGTCGTCCTCAGTAGCAAAAGATAACTGAGCTTTTCTTACTAAAGGACGCTCCTAGATGTCGGTAATAAACTTAATTTTCCAAATCTCAATTCTTGCTCAGGAAGAGGGGAAGTCACGAAGGGTTTTATCACTTGCAATACAGAGGATGGGTTTAAAGGTTTTATTTACCCGAAAGATGGAGGGGTTGAAGGGTATTAGTTTCTCTTCTCATAGTTGAGGTCGGAGGGAGTTGTTTATCACCAAGATGGAGGTCACGACGTTTCTTCCTTCACTAAAGAAGGTGCATAAATTTCTTCTTCCTCAGCTGGAAGTGTTAAGGATTACTCTCTAAATTAAGAGGAAGTACACAGATAGGCTACCATTCTTGCTGTCTTCACCGAGATGATTATTATCAATTATTTCATTTCTTCCTGAGTGAGAGACTTCCCAGATTGAGATTGAAGAATTTTCTCCCCGAGATACAGATTGCAGTGAATGTTCTATCCCAGATTGGAACTGAACATTTTATATGATTCTTATTGCATTGATTTATTTCATTCCCAAAATTTAAATGGAAAAAAATGTTTCTCTCTTAAAATGGAGTTTACAGATTTTTTTTTTTCAAGATGGAAGATGTAAGGATTAATTTGGTGTTTTCTCAGTCAAGGAAGAGGTGGAAATTCCTCCCAGTCAAGAGGGAGGTCTCAAGGGTTGCAATAAGCGAGACCATTAACCGACCCTGAGGAATAATCTTGCGCATTGAAAGTGGCCCAGAGCTGTTACCGAAATTCATTGCTGACACCTATCCCAAGGCAAACCCTTCTCCTAATGACCTCGTAATTATAACTCGGGTGAGAAGATTACAGAGCGTCCGTGAGTGTTGGTTAATTCAGCATTTATGTAGATGCTATTACATACGTAATTACTTAATTCATACATTTCCAAACTATTCCCTATGAATGTTGCTGATACGTACATAAACATTTATATATTTTTTATAGTTCTATAACTTTCACTTCATGTATCATACAGATGGAAAGCTTTTTTAATATATCAAGAATTAGTGAAACTCACCAGTGCCTTTCCCTCCTACCCAAGATGGCTGATGAAGGGATGAGGCATCAGACGGTGGACTTTATTTGGAGATCAGTCTCAAACGCTGAAATTACCCTTGATGCTGTTTCTTAATTCATTCCTCAAATCTTACCCCGAACGGAGGTTCTTTGATAATTTATTTTGTTTTGCTTGTATGTTATCTTGTGGAGATGAGAAGGAAGATTATCTCATATGCATTATTTTTGCCCTGTTTCAAGGTGCACGAAAAAATATTACAATTCCTGCTCAGTCAGAATCATTCATATTCAGGGGGTGGGCGGGAAGAGAAGCGGGCCAGATATTTTGGAGGAACAACGGGAAGTGGGAGGCAAGAGATGATAGATAAGGTAAAGAAAGGTCTTGATATGAAGGCGTTGTCAGCGAATGAGGGTGAATAATCACTCAGTGTGTCTAGAGGAGGATTGGTCTGTGCTAGTGAGACTTTTTGTGTGATGTGAGGTGTCTGTGATATTAAGAAGTTTTTATTTTTCTCAATGGAACTTCATCCTTCATCCATCAGTTGATGACGACTGTAGCATTGAATGGCGTCCTCGTCTTTTATTTCTGTGAATGGGGTTTTGTCCTTTATTTTTTGAGGCCTCATTTAAAGGAGAACTCGAATTTGACAGGAAAGGAATCGCTACTGTTGTTTTTAATTTTTGTACTGAAGTGACTTGAAGTGAAATAAAGAAGAAAGCAGAGTAGTTAATTCATCTGGGTAATTGAAAGTTTCTATGTATATGGGTATTTTGTCCTCTCTCTCTCTCTCTCTCTCTCTCTCGCTCTCTCAATCTCCTCTCTCTCATCTCTCACTTTTTTCTCTCTCTCTCTCGTCTCTCTCCTCTCAATCTCTCCACCGACAGCTACCAAGCCTCGTAATGATTCCTTTTCCTTAAACTGAGAAGTTCAATTGGCAAATTCCGCTGAATTTGATCAGCTTTTGAACAAAACCTTGACAAATTGTTTCCTTAGGGAGGGATGATGCCTGCTGGAACCCTTGTTTATTAAAGACAAAATTGCTCTTCCTGGAATCATACTTATTGCAGGGTATACCTTGTCAATGTGAGTTCTTATTTGTTAGCTCAGCAGATAAAAGTGACAACTTATTTGATTCCAGTTAACCATAATCATTTTGGTTTTGTATTACTAATTATTATAGATGCCATTTTCTGTACATTAGTATTTTAAATATGTATTCACGTTATTATAAATCTTGTTGTTGCTGTTGTAATTAAAGTGCAGATAATCGTTAACGGAATCATAATGTATGTACCGGAAGGTTGTTCACAGCACTTGATTAAATTCATCCAGTAATTAGCATCTTCACGGTGATTAACAATTCGTCTAGCTGCTTTTTGAGAGAGAGAGAGAGAGAACAAGAGAGAGAGAGAGAGGAGAGAGAGAGAGAGAGAGCGACTGACGACTACTCTCTTACTAATAATTTTTCAATCCCTCACATGAAAATGATTCGCCAAACGCTCTGAGGGTTGTTAACAAATACCAAGGTGAGTAAGTGATGCTTACTTTATTAAAAAATATTTTATTTTTACAAGAGATTATGGGCTGTATTTATCAATAATGAGGCCGATGGGGCAGCAACTTCATGTCTTTATCTTGCCCAGACCTATCGGAGACGATTGTAAAAGGGAAGAAAGGTTGGGAATAAAACCTCAAGGGAAAGCTGTAGAAGGACTCATGGTTTGGATTCTAAAAGAGCACGAGACGATTAGTTCAGTGTCGGGCGGGAACCGGTGGTATGAAGCTCCAAACGAATCGACTGACACAGTACACTTTCATTTGTCCTTCCATTTCCTTCTCACCCTTCCCCTTCAGGTCTGGGCAATGTAAGGGCCTTGATGCAAGTACATCGTCAGAGTGGCCTTTGCTTAAAAGAAATATGAAAACGAAAGAAAAAAAAAAAAAAATTAAATAGTCGCTCGTTTCCCTTATTAAACAATGTTGTCTTTTCCCTTTCCCTGTCTTAGCAAAGTTCGCTTCAAAAAAATTTGTTTATACTTAACTGACAGAAATTGCTCTTTATTGTTGTTTTCTCCTTCTCTTCCAATTTCCTCCTGCGGTATTACTTATCACCTTATTTTGTTTTCATGGATTTTACTGTACAAATTAGGTTAGTGGGACCTTTGGCGATTTCCTCGTGAATTGTGATTCTGAATAGTATCATATCCTTTATTGAAGATTTGTTTATTCATTGTAATGTTGTTAATTAAGCTTTGGAAACCTTTGCATTGTTGTTGATAGGTATTGCAATTGGAAAAGGACGGAGCTGGATATTTCTAAACTAATCAAGGAAATGGACTGAAAGGAGACAAAGAAAGGAACAAAGAAAGCGGAGTTTGCTTCTCGGAATTACGAAATTGCGCTTCATTTCGGAAGGGGCTGCAAAGCAACCGATGTCGGAAATGACTTCAATAAAAGGAAATGATTTTGTCGATTAGGATTAGGAAGTGCTGGAAGTGTTGCAAAAATTTTATGTTGGTGATAAGCCACTCACCTCAAATCTTAGCTTCATGATGTGAAGGAACTTCCTTTGTAGTACGACTTCCACTCCATCTGTCCAGCTCTTTATAGAAGGGATTTCCCTCTTCTTTCCTCCTAACATTTCCTTCACCAACCTATTTGAAATACACATATATATAAAATGCACAGATGCATACATAAGTATATGCTTCTTTCCAACATATTTGAAATACAAACAATAAAAGACATGTATAAATACTTGCAGGAAATGTTCATTGTAATGTCACCAAAATACAAAACTAAAGCAAAGGGAACTTGAAGGCTTAATTACCGAGTAAATAGGTCCTCTTAAAAAAATATGTAACATTGTGAAATTGTAGACGCTTTGTTAACAAGTTGAAATGGAAGCGAATCGAAAGTTTAAGAAATACGGAATCTGTAAAGAGAGGTAGACAGACGTTTTTCTAGAAACTTAAGTCGCTGAATATAAGCATTGAATAAGCAGACAAAAACATCAGGTCATCCCTTGCTAGGATGAGGAAGCTTTGTTCTCTGCTCAATGTTCTCAGATGTTTTGTGCGTTTTTACAGATATCTCTCCGCGTTCCTCTTCAGTTCTCTTGTTTTTCCTATCTACCCATTTTCCTCGTCGAGTCCCCCCCCCTCCCTCTCATCCCACTCTAAATTCTATCCCCTGTTACCCTATTTCGTATTTCCTTCCTCCCCTCTCCTGTTTTAAATTGCACAGCCACGTACTTTGGACACTTTGGCTGCCGGAAGATGCTCTTAAAATAAACAAAAAACCTCCCCCACCCCACTGACACCCCACACCTCCAGGAAGCCATCTTTCCTCCCTGGTAACTCGACCGTTCTTTGGAAAATAAATTGTCATCAGTGTTTTTAGGGCTTCCTGCCAATTTTATGTCTAGGAGGGTGTGGTGTTCTAGATAGGTTGTTTGCTACAAATCCGAAACCACAGATGCAATTGATACTTTATTTGTCACCAATTTTTGGTTTTCACTGTTTTGGGGAGAGTTCTTTCTTACTAAAATTCAACCTATGGTTTATTGAGTGCATTTCTAACCGTTAGATACTTTTAAATGCCATTTCTGGTGATTATTTCCCATATGAGCTGCTTTGATTGAGAATAGAACCGATCACCCGGACGGATTAAGAGACGGACTTTCGTTGACAAGGGGAGGAGGAGAAATAGAAAAATGAAAGGCAAAAAACAGGGCAGACCCACATTCACTTTTTTAGGCGTCCAACATGTACCCAGCTCTTTTATTTTGGGGCACCTTGCCGTAGACAAAAGCTTTTTTCCAAGAGACTTCTTTCCTGTTCCAAGAGACTTCTTTCCTGTTCATTCAAGCCTCACCATTGACGCTTCTCCTCCCTCACTTAAATTCCTTATTTCCCAGGTCGAATCTATCTCTCTCTCTCTCTCTCTCTCTCTTCTCTCTCTCTCTCTCTCTCTCTCTCTTTCCGGGTGTTAGTTTCTTCTTCATTAATTAATTTCCCCTTTTTTGACTAGACCACAATTTCTTCCAACCAGAGAAGCAGCGGACGGATAGTTCTATATTGCGTTTTGATCAGATTTTCTCCTTTGTCGCTGTAGAAAATATTACCAGTACGTAAATGAAGAGTTGCATATTCTATCATTTTTCCCAGAAGGGACAAAATCCCTTAACGCTAAATGTGTAAATATTAATATTCTTGCAAAGGCCATATCGAGATTTTTACTCGAGAAAGAATAGGAGACTTTCAGCTTTTGAAATCGACAAGATTTTGGAAGTCTTTTAAGCTTTCAAAATCTAAGGATCTCTATATACATTTACATAACTGTGGATTTGTTTCTCCATTTGAAGACTCGTGCTACTATGAGGATTTTTTAATTATTATTATTATTATTATTATTATTATTATTATTATTATTATTATTATATTATTATTATTATTATTATTATTATTATTATATGAAACAGGTTTTATATTTTTGGTTAGAAATAATGAGAACTATTTATACTCATAAAAACTGGGATTTTATAATAAAAATCTTTGTTCAAATGACCAAGCCTCTCATGTGTCTGTGTAAGTACCGTTATATGTAGCTGTGCTCATGTGTTCTTATATTTACATTTACGTGAATGACAAATGTATATTCTTTGCGAGCCATGCTTACTAGCAAAAGTTAAGGCCAGCAAATCAGAAAGATCTTTTTAAAAAGCCATATATTTGTTTGGCGCATTTGTAGCATTATGTTATAAATTCATGTTTGTTCATCTTTGCAAGTCTCAAGAAAGCGTAGATTATTGGTTCTTGGTTGAATTTGAATGTAAAAACTTGAAAAAATTCACAACATAAATGATATTGACCTGTACATATAAGTTTTATAATTTTGCTGAACAAAAGCTCAATTATCTAAATTATTTAAAAACCTTGATTGAATTTTTTCATTAATTCAAAATCCAGAAAGGTTATTCACTTAATGACACTAAAACAGCTCAGTTTTGCTTTGAGAAGCTTAAAATGTACAAATTGTTAACTTTCTTGCATTAGATTAGCCTTGGCTTCATTGAGCATTTATTAAATTGAAACGGTTAATTGTCCTTTGAAAGGCCCCTTTCACACTATGCAATTTTTTTCCGCACTAGAGGCGGTCTCCGCGCCGCAGGTACTGCTGACGACACCGCTCATATGCGCGGTCTCCGTCTACAGAGAGCAATTTCTTTAAATCTTGATGTCTTTTGTTCAGCGGTTTTTTTT
Source organism: Macrobrachium nipponense (assembly GCF_015104395.2). Taxonomy (NCBI): domain Eukaryota; kingdom Metazoa; phylum Arthropoda; class Malacostraca; order Decapoda; family Palaemonidae; genus Macrobrachium; species Macrobrachium nipponense. The sequence continues at coordinate 23,308,181 of NC_061105.1, read as the reverse complement.
TTTTTTTTTTTTTTTTGTGATTACATCCAAGCATCGCTTACATTTTTCCATTTAAAACACGCCATATTTCTCTCCAAGCAAATGTAATCAAGTTACGACTTTATACTCCTTACTTTTTTCCCACAAAACCGGTTTCGTTTTAACTAAAGAAATGAGACGCTCTTTATCAATATTTTGATCCATATCCATATAACTGATATATTTTCACGATGAAAAGCAGTGACCTACTATTGCTCACCACTTCTAAAGGTGAAAAAAAAAACCGCTTGGTGTGAAGACGCGCATTGACCATGATGACCAACTACAACCGTCAACGGGAGCGGCACCGCTTCTAGCTAGTGGGACAAACCGCATGCAAAGCGGCGCCGCCACGGCAAAAAATCCGCGCCGCTATAGCGTGAAAGGCTCCATTAGGTTTATCAGTCGACTTGTAAGCGCGGTGCCGCTCCGCTGGCGGAGGCGGTTTTAAATCGCATATTGTGAAAGGGCCCCAAGAGAAGGAAATCACTAAAAGTTTTCGTGAACTTAGCTCGAGGCCTTTCTGCCCAAAATGTTTTGAATTACAGGGGCAGCCTCTCTCTCTCTCTCTCTCTCTCTCTCTCTCTCTCCTCTCTCTCTCTCTCTCTCCTTGATGGCCTTTTGTCCTCTTCTCTCTCTCTCCTTGATGCCTTGTCTCTCTCTTTCCTTCAGAAGCAGGTCATACATATCATTTGCTCTGGGATTCAGTCCTGTTCTTTTTCATCGTATGGTTCTTAAGTATATAGCAGTTGTTTAGGATCAGTGGATTTCTACTCGATTTCCGGTATATTCAAAGTTGCAGTCGTGTTTTCTCTGTACAAATCCTTGTTGCTTCATTTGACCTCTTTTCCATTCAAGTAATTAATTTGCACTTCCAGACAGTGTTATCCTTGTGTTTTTGCAGACGGCAAAAATTCTTGTGAAAAACGCGCGTAAGAACAAGTCTATCTCACGAATTGTGTTCAGATTATGAATGTATATCTTTTATGCTGTAAGGTGTATGTGTATATGCAAAACATTAAATATAAATGATATATCGCCATACACTAATGTGTTAAATCTCTTTGTTGAAATATTTTTATTCAGTAACATCTCCATCAAGAGGTAAATCTTGAATTACAAAGCTGTTAGACAATAATGCCTAAAATTTTTGCACTTCTTCCCCAGCCAAACACATACTCAATCACTCACTCATTCACTCACTCGTAAAAGCCCATTTAGAGTAAAATTGGTCTGTCCTGTTATTGTTGTCAGTAAAAATATTGGCCATTAAGTCGCGCCAATCCGCCACTAAATGCATTCGCTTGACACATCAAACATGTCGAGTGATGATTGAGCTGGGCTTAATTCCTGTCAGTTTGTTCGTTTTGGAATTTCGTTCGTGAACCAATTGAAGCGCTTGTGTGACTTCAATTGTTTTGCAGTAGTCATGATACTGGCGTCACTGGTGAGAGGTCCAGAGGTCTAGAATTCGATCCCAGGGGCAAAGTATAGTTAATTTCTCAGTTCGGTTGACTCCGTTGACGTCAGTTGTTAATTATGTACCTGGGTTTTTAGTCACTACTGGTGGGCCTCAGTTAAGTAGGATAAAAGGCTATGACTAGCGCCTTCATCCCAAATTGCTTGATGAAAATTTGGGTGACCCATCTCATGGGGAAGATTACTGTCTATCTTTCTATATATATATATATATATATATATATATATATATATATATATATATATATATATATACATCTCAAAACATGTCCTGTTGAATAAATGGACATATCCAGTAGACGGAAAAATTAATAGCTATTTTTGGGTACGAAACACATCCCATCATTCATCTCCGTCATAAAAGAAACCGTCTTCCATTATGAATGATGGCTATTCGTTTTTATCCATTTATTTTCCAACATATTTATTTCATCTATTCTTTGCCGCATGCATATCAGCTATCGCGTTATTCGATTGCTCCCTCATTTATTCATTTACTATTTCGTATTTTCATCATGTTTTAAATTTCTACCATCACATTGCATTGTATTTCCTTCAATAAATGTATGAATGAAGAGGCAACTTCGCAAGGGATTTTAATTATTAATATATAGTTTGTTGAATGTTGTTAATATTTTTTGTTTTTTCTAATAGTGTCGGGAACATTACAGTTCTACTTCATTAGCAAGTGATGATGGTTTGTGATTTTCCTGGGAAATGAAAAGAGGGGGTTGAAGTGGCCTGGACAGCAAGGTAAAGAGATCCAGAAAATTCAGATGATAAAGTGCAGATATCTAAATATAGAATTCAAAGAGGAATTTAAAGAAAATCACGCAGCTGTACTAAGAGGTAATAGCTTGAGAGGTTGGACAGCAAGGTTGAAGATAGGAAATGAGAATGGATATAAAGTAAAAGGCTAAAAAGTGCGTGTAGCTAGGCCCCTCAGGGACGCTTCCAACACCCTTTAGTAATGCCTACAGTGTGCCCTTCTACACACACACACACACACAGCCTATGCTTTGTATGTGTTCCCAGTGCCCCATTCCAGAAGCCTTTCCTTTCCCAAAACGACCAGATGTAAAGACGTGCAAACCCCTTTAATAGCCCTGACTCAAATGAAGATAAAAAGACAGCTTAGGTTTTTAGGAAGTGTCCAGGAATTTCCAGGAAAAGAAACAGAGAGAGAGAGAGAGAGAGAGAGAGAGAGAGAGAGAGAGCAAGGACCTTACCTTAGGGAAAAAATAAGCAACTTATGTTACCTTTGAAAAATATAAGTTACTTGTGCGAAGAAGGATTTGTAAGGTTTGAGAATTTAGAAGTATTACCTGAAAATTAGAAAATGATTAAAATATCCGAATGTTTGGAAGAAAAGCTGTTATTTCAATTAGAGTTATTAAAGGATAATAATGTTGATTTTATGAAGAACAATATTTGGTTCTAGTCATGAAAAAAAGAGGTTTCCCTTTTAAAGGTTTCTCTTGAAAATAAAGAGACAAAGAAATAATTATCTGTAAACAGTTAAGAATAGTTCAAAATGGAGGAATAGGCCTACCGGTCTTCTCAAGATTACGAAAGAATAAAAAAAAATCTCTTTATAGAACGGAATGCAACATCAGATAACTGAAGGGAAACACTAATATTAAAGAAAAAGAAAGTGACTTCATTTGTTAGTTTCCATTGTGTGCAGCAATTATCTGCCGAGTCTGTGACACTGTTGTTTGTAGTGTGTTTGCAAACGCTTCGAGATACCGTTAGGCCGAAGGGACAGGGAACAGGGATGGGAATTTCAGCTCTTATGGTTACTGTTTTCTATCTTTTTTTTCCAAATGTTAATTGAAAAATTATTAATTATATTTTTTTACTCTCTCTCTCTCTCTCTCTCTCTCTCTCTCTCTCTCTCTCTCTCTCTCTCTCTCTGACAAATCCCTTAAAATCATTTATCATGTCATTTGCCTCCCCGTAACACTTGCCGATGAAAAATGATGACTTTTAAATTGCTAGATGGAAAAATAGCTTGATATTTTTACTATTTTTTTTTTTAATAGTAGTAACGTAAAATTTCCACGATTTCATCCTCATGAAAAATGAAAATCATGAAGGAATAGAAGTAGAGCGTAGGTAATGTTATCCATTTTTCGGAGTTCTGAATCAATGATGCACCAAAAAATAAAAATTAAATGAAATAAAATAAAATGTAATGAATTATTTTTTTAAAGTACGAATACTATGAAGCCCTTTTTATCATTAGTAGTAAGACCTTTGTGTTGATGTGAAGTGTCTGTGGATATTTAGAGTTTTTATTTATTTTTCTCATTGTCCCTTCATCCATCAATCTATTATTTCTGTGAATGGGGTTTCGCTCCTTATTTCTATGAAGCTTCATTAAAAGGAAGGGAATCGGTACTGTTGTTGTTTTCAGAGGATCTTGAGCAACTTATCCCGAATCACACTTTAAAAAAGAAAGAAAAAAAAATTGTTATTGTATCCTCAATAACAAAGATAACTGAGCACTTCGAATGGCGTTATTGCCTTACAAAGAAAAGCTCCCAGTGATATATAAGATGTCAGTAGTAAATCATGAATTTTCCATATCCATTTTATTCAGTGGGGCGTTTTTTCTCTCTCCCAGGAGGAGGAAGTCACTTGCCAATACAGAGATTGCAAAAGGTTTTGTTTTCCCTGAGGTGAAGCTGTTGGAGATTTTACTCAACAGTGAGGTCGGAGGGAGTTGCTTATCACCAAGATGGAGGTCACGACGTTTCTTCCTTCACTGTCAGGGACATGTAGTGTTTCCTCCAGTAGAGAAGATGCTTAAATTTCCTCTTCCTTTACTGGAAGTGTTAAGGATTATTTTCTGAATTAAGAGGATGTTGCAGAGGCTACAGTTCTTGCTGTCTTCACCAAGATAATGATGATCAATGATTTTATTTCTTCCTGAGTGAGAGATTACAGGGACGCTTCTCACCCTGATTGAGATTAAAGAATTTTCTCCCCGAGATACAGATTGCAGTGCATGATCTCTCCCAGATGGGGATTGAACATTTTTTATTATTTTTGTTGCATGGATTTATTTCACTCCCAATATTGAAATGGAAAGAACTTTTTTCTCCTAAGGTGGAGTTTACAGAATTTTTTTTTATGTAACCCAAAATATTGGTTGGAAAATAATTTTATTCTCAAGAGGGGAGATGCAAGGATTTATTTGGAGTTTTCCCAGTCAAGGAAGAGGTGGAAATTCCTCCCAGTCAAGAGGGAGGTCTCAAGGGTTGCAATAATCGAGACCATTAACCGACCCTGAGGAATAATCTTGCGCATTGAAATTGGCCCAGAGCTGTTTCCGAAATTCATTGCTGACACCTATCCCAAGGGAAACCTCCTCCTAATGACCTCGTAATTATTAGTCTGATCGGTGAGAAGATTACAAAGCGTACTTGAGTGTTGGTTACTTCAGCATTATGTAGATGGTATCACATACGCAATTACTTAATTCACAAATTTCCAAATGTTCCCTATGAATGTTGCTGACATGAATACATAAATATTTATATATTTTTTTATAGTTATATAGCTTTCACTACTTGTATCATACAGATGGAAAGCTTTTTTAATGTATCAAGAATTAGTGTATCTCACGAGTGCCTGTCTCTCCTGCCCAAGATGGCTGATGAGGGGATGAGGCACCAGAAAATATTCTTCAGTGGTATTTGCTTTCAGGTTTTATTTGTTGTGTTCACATTCGTTAAAATTACTTATTCTATCCGACAAGGATGTCATAACATATCGGTTTCTAAAAACTTTACGATAGACTTTCCCGTGAAAGCCTTGAAATCTGAAATAAAAAATTGAGGATGAAAATCCCTCTCCTACTTTGGATTTGGAACTCCTTTGGTACGAAGAAAAAAAATTGATTTCATCTTGTATGGCGAATTCAATTACACGCTATTCGTCACAAGTAGGTTACTCCAACCTAGCGGTTTGCGTTTCCTCCCTTGATACCAATCGCCCTAACAAACAATACGTATCCCAAATCCTGACAAGGCTCCTTTGACGTCGATACAGAATGGAATTCTCCCAGTTTCCGTGCCTGTGGAAATGCTGATGGAATATTGGTCTCACACCCGTGTCATTCACGGTTTCTCTCAGCGAAATAATTTTACTATGTCTCCTCCAATTTCTGTAATTCAGTAGGTGTTAATATGTTTTCGGTGCATGTGTATGTGTATATATATGTGTGTGTGTGTGTGTGTGTGTAACTACACATGAATGAGAGCTTAAAATTGAGATTTAAAAAAATGGGAAAAAAACGCAGTATAGTGCGCAAATAAAATTACACACGAGGAAGTCAGCATATTTTATCGGTAAAGGTTTAATCCAGTTTTCATGGGAATGGAAGTTAATTCCAGTGATGGGAGTGCTGTTAGAACTAAAGGAATGCTGATCATTCATGCTGGAACATTTCTGGGGGGTTATCTTGGGGAGGAAACATTTTTTTTTTCTTTTTTTCTTTTTTTCCAGGCTAGATGGGAACAAGCTGTAAAAACTAGTGATTTTTATTTAATGGCTATTTTTAGGCTTTTATGAATGACCAGTTTGGTGGTTACTGTGAACGATAATAACAATACGAATAGTTGTTCTTGTAAAGCTTAAGGATTTTCAGAATATCTTTGCAACATATCAAAAATGGCACTCAAGAAAAGTGTTATTATTTCATCCTCAGTAACAAATCACACTTCTTGCTCAGGAAGAGGAAGTCACGAAGGTTTTATCATTTGCCAATACAGAGGATGTTAAAGGGTTTTATTTTACCGAAGGTGAAGGTTGTTAGTTTCTACTCTCACCATCGAGGTCGGAGGGAGTTGCTTATCACCAAGATGGAGGTCACAACGTTTCTTCCTTCACTGTCAGGGACAAGTAGTGTTTCCTCCAATAGAGAAGGTGCATAAATTTCCTCTTCCTCAGCTGGAAGTGTTAAGGATTACTCTCTAAATTTAGAGGAAGTACACAGATAGGCTACAGTTCTTGGTGTCTTCACCGAGAATATGATTGTTATCAATGATTTTTTTTCTTCCTAAGTGAGAGATTGTAGGGCCGTTTCTCAGCCAGATTGAGATTGAAGAATTTTCTCCCGAGGCAGAGATTGCGATGAATGTTCTCTCCCAGGTTGGGCTTGAGCGATATTTTGTAGGATTTTTATGGCGTGGATTTATTTCACTCCCAAGATTGAATTGGAAATAATTCTTTCTTTCTCCAAAGGTGGAGTTTACAGAAGTTTTTATTTTTTTCAGCCAGCACAAAATGTTGGTTTGGAAAAAAATTTTTTTTTTCTTAAGATGTGAGATGCACGGACTAATCTGGAGTTTTCTCAGTCAAGGAAGAGGTGGGAATCCCTCCCAGTCAAGAGGGAGGTCTCAAGGGTTGCAATAAGCCAGACCATTAACTGACCCTGAGGAATAATCTTGCGCATTGAAATAGGTTTGGGTATGTATCTATGTATGTATATGTGCGTGTATATTATATATATAGATATATATATATATATATATATATATATATATCATATATATATATATATATATATATATAAGTCATATCACATTTCCGTGATTCATATACATATATCGAGCTACAATGTCCTTTAATATCTAATTCGCTCTACCTCGGAATTAATTAATATATTTTCATATATGCTTAACCGAAGGGGAATTTTTTCTCGATAATAGACTTGCCTGGACCAGGGCGCGAACCTATGGATCCTTTCAACCCAGGAACGTCAGTGAGCTTTACCTCTCGCGGTGGTGTAGTAGGTAAAGCTTCATTGACGTTCCTGGGTTTGAAAGGATCCATAGGTTCGCGCCCTGGTCCAGGCAAGTCTATTATCGAGAAAAAATTCCCCTTCGGTTAAGCATATATGAAAATATATTAATTCCGAGGTAGAGCGAATTAGATATTAAAGGACATTGTAGCTCGATATATATATATATATATATATATATATATATATATATATATATATATCTGATTAATATAATCTGTCAGTCAATTACTTCCTTTTCCTGTCTCGTAGAGCAGTTGTTGCGTGGAGTCTGGCGAACGAGCACTTATTGGCGATAGGCCAGAGAGGAGATCTGTCTTGACATAAATTTCTCTGGAAGTAATTCGTTTTAGATTTATAGATAACTTTCGGTAGAGTTCTTTTTTTCGAGATATGGCATATTTAGTCCTAATATTTTTTGTACAGTTAGCGTGAAGTGCATATCTTAAAAAATCACATACAATAGCTTAACCATTTATATATTTTTCATTTACCTTCTAGTTTTGCATAACAAAACATTAGACATTCATCATCGTCGTATGAAGCCCCTTATGAGTGTGTCGTTGTGCTTCAAATATTAATTTTTGCATTCCTGTGTCCCCTATGTTAGATTGATAGTGATGAAATGTTGTTCATGTTTACAGATGCTAAACATTCGTCTTAATAAATGTAATGGCTATTTAGCAGTTATTTAGTAACTTTTCACTCACCCTATAGGTTGCTTTCGCCAGGCTCTCTCTCCTCACGGCCAGCCTGTGCTTCTGACTGTTTCTTAGTCTGTGTTTCTGACCCTGTTTCTTTCCAACTTACTGGCAAGTTTTGGAGTTCTTTACTTACTTGGGAGTTTTGGTCCTTCCAACCCCATTCCATTCCTTTTCTGTCTTGTAAATAAAGTCTTAGCACACACACACACACACACACACACATACACACAGGATGAATAGTCAACCATACATTGGTAGTCCTGACCAATGTTTCATATAGTTATTCAGCGTATGTCAAAGATTCGTTCTACAGTTGCAGTCGTTGACTTTTTTTCAACCTGTTTGCTGTTTGTTGGCGAGATATGTTGATGACATGTCGACCACCGTAGGTGAAAGCAAAAGTTTCATTGACTGTTTCCTTATAGTGTGCCATGTGACTTATGAGAAGAAGAAAGTGGATGCGTCCACTGTCGCTTGACATGGTTATGCTCTCTCAAATTTATTACTTGCTCTCCGCCTGCATCTCTTCTGGCTTGATGTTTTGTGTTCAGCTTTTATCCAATTTCCTGGGAGATCCACAATGACGCCAATGATGATGAAGAGGGCGTTTTTTTTTTTTGTTTTTTTTTTTTTGGGGGGGGGGCGGGATGGGACGAAGTTATCCCCCTTCCTACTGAAGTTATATTACATTGAGTGACTTAAAGACCAATTTACGTCTCAAACAAAGTAATTTTTTTTCTAAACTATGAAAGTTATACTTCATCATAAATACAACGAAGCTCACTTGTGGTAACGAAAACATCGTTTTATAACTAGATAAATGATCTCAAAAAATTTTGGAAAAGTAGTCGTATCTCAGGTAACCATTATCTGATATCGTCTCATTTCCATCTTAAGCTCATTATACTTGATTTCCTTTATTCTCTTGAACCTGCTGTCCAACCACTCCAACCCCTGCTTTTCAATGTCTTGCTCTCTGAATGGCCGAAAGTGCTCCAGTAAGTACCTGTCTTGACGGTCTAAATTTCATCAATCAATCGCCTATCTTACATCTTACATCAAAGACTCTACTGAACCGAAGTTACACATCGGGGGACTAAAGATATTTAGTTCTTTATGGTAAACAGACACGTTTTTCCTGCAGAAGTCTGTTAGGAAGGAGGGGTGTTGGGTAATGTTGGGGGGTAGGGGGGGGGGGGGTTTTGTTGAGGTCGAAAGGGTAAACGATACAGAAGAAAGTTATGACCCTTTCCCGTCTGGAATACAAATGCCTTTGATTGTTCCCTTTCTTACGGTGCAGGTCAATGCAAACTCTCTCTCTCTCTCTCTCTCTCTCGAAGCTCTCTCTCTCTCTCTCTCTCTCTCTCTCTCTCTCTCCCACTCTCCACCCCCCCCCCCCCCCCCCACCCCCCCCCCCCCCCCCACAACTCCACCACAGTCCCGGAATGTGTCACATGCGCTATACCCAAGAAGGCCTAAACTATGGAACAGTGTCGCCCTCACTACATTTCAGCCGTCACTTATGGACCGGTTCACTCAGCTGGAAAAAAGCAAGGCATTTTATGAACATTTTGGCAGATGAGCCAAGTTGTGGTACCACCACTTTCAACAACATGAAAATAATGTTGAAATTTGCATGAAGGAGGACCTCGGCGAGGTAATTCCCATCCCAGTAGGATAGAAATTTATTTACAGGTAATCTCTCTCTCTCTCTCTCTCTCTCTCTCTCTCTCTCTCTCTCTCTCTCTCTCTCCTTATACAAAGAGGGAAATGTTTACGCACTCAAATAAATATGAAGTAAAGAGCTGAGGAGCTGAACTCGCATAAAGCATATTACCCATCATGCATTCTGTGAGAGTTGGACGTTTCAGCGTTCATTCATGTGACTCAGTGTTCTTTTGTCGGTACCCGAACGTGTCAGGGCCGTGCAGAATTCGCGATGATTCTGACGTTTTGTTGTTGATATCACAGCAGATGAATGTCCGGGCGTCAGTACGAATTTCCCTGTATTTTGATGTATAGATTTTCAGAGCAGATTTTAATTCGTATCACTTTATTCAGACATGCTACCAAGTAATTTTTTTTAAAGCTTTTGGTAACGTTTTCTATTTCATGGTATATATATATATATATATATATATATAATATATATATATATATATATATATAATATTTATCATTTTTTCGTATGTATGTACGTATACATAGATAGATAAACTCTATCCTTGAGACATAAATCCTTCCATGGTAACTGAACCATCTCCCGCTTTTCCAGAAAATTTATCTCTTAAATCTTAACAAAGAATTACTGAAATGGGAAAGTGGAAGGGAAGTTTCCAGCATCGCCTTTTAATGGTTTTAGGTTTTTCTCTTACGTTTGAAGGGATTTATTTTATTGTTTCACTTTTTATATGGATTAGTAAGAGCTTTATTCCTTCTATTTAATTTACTGGTGTATTAATTGTTGAATTGAGATATCATATGTCGAACCCTTGCGTTCACGCATCTAAACTATTAATAAGGTGACGTAAGAAGTAGACATATATATATATATATATATATATATATATATATATATATATATATATATCCTATATATACTCCATACATATTTCATATATATATATATATATATATATATGAAATAGATGAAAGAGTTATGGTTTAAAAAAGAATCAAATGGCAGAGCTCAGCACCTCAGAGCCAGCGTTTGAATACTTGAATATGAGACCAGTTCAGTTTTTATATAGGGCAATCAGGAAAAGGACGCAAGAAGGCGATCTATGTTTACCATTGACTTAATCAGCAACTGAAGCGTCCTTGTTATCACGCGCAAATTTGTAAGAAGGGGAGAAGAATATTTGAACCTATGTGAGGAGAGAACAAGAGATTAGGGGAGCACAGCCAGGTTATATCAATTGGCTTCAGCTTTGATTAACTCGATTTGAAGGAACTGAGCTTTCGTTCCTGTAGTCGCTTCGTCTGTACCAAAATAGCAAAATGAAATGGCAAGGCAGCTGTGAGTGCCCTGGAGAGTTGTTAATCTGCCAATCTTCCCTGAGCGCTAGGTGGTTCACGAAGGAGAGAAACTGCCCAGCAATGGCAGCGAGTAACCAGATGACAAGTTTCAGTTTTGGCTGAACTCTTAATCCCTCGATACCCTGGTGGAGATTTTTGGGAAGGTTTTGGACCCACATCTTGAGATGTGAAGAC
>NC_061105.1:23286290-23296455 GCF_015104395.2 Macrobrachium nipponense | reverse complement strand
GGACTTCTTGGCCGCGCACGATCATGGTACATTGAAGGTCCAGAGGGCCCTCTCCCAGATTGCTCAAGATGCTGCTGCTACTAAAAGGATGGAGGCCGACGACGACCTTTTCTATGCACACCGACAAATGATCACTCTCCTGAAAGGGGAAGACTGGATGAATGCTCAGGTATGAGAACCTTTTCCTCCTTATTGATGGAGCGAAGACGTATTAATTTTGAATGAAGATTTTTGCTGGAACAGTTGATGGAAGAGAAAGCATAAACGTCCGAAAGGCTTTCTTAAAGATCGCGACTCTGTTGAAGAAGGAGGAAAAAGAAAACCTGGAGGCAGAAGATAGAGAAAGTTTGCAGGAGGCAGGAACAACCGGAAGGAAAAGGAAAGGCAGAACAAAAATCTGCCAATGGAGAACTCCGCAAATCAGAGGAGAAAGATTGGCGAGGAAGAGCCAAGAAAAAAGTGGAAGAACTGCCAGAGGCAAGCTGAAGAAACAACGATTTTCTACTGCGGCTACCTCGAGGAAAAGGTGAAGGCCCCATGAAGCAGAGGAGGAAAAGATACTGACCCCAGGCGGCCCACGGAACTTCGAGGAGAGAAACTGCGAGTCCTCACAAGCGAGAACCAGTTCCTCTGTTTCCGCAAGAAATCGTGATCTTAGAGAAAAATTGCGGGCCATGAGACCGCCAGGAGGGAATCGAGGGGTCTACAGAAGGAGGCCCATTTCATGGGAACGCCAGAGTCCCTGTCGCTTCCAAAGAAGAACGAAGATGATAAGAACTAACAATGGATGCCCTGTTGGCCTTGAAGAAGGCCAAAGCGAAAGGACAACCTGCTCTACAAGCTTGGACGCCACTGAAGGCAAGCTTGTGAATTTTCTTCCCCAGAGTGCTGGATGTGGCCGACGACCAAGCGGACAAACAGACTAGAGAAGGCTGGGATTGGTGGGTCCTCCCTGTTGCTTGGCATACACAGTCGAAGCATGGGTCCAGCTTGAGGGATTAAATGGTCGAGAAGATTTTTGGGTTTGCAGCCCGCCAAAGCCCTCCAAAGAATGCAAGCGTCACGGTTGCCCCTACTACAAGTCCTGGGAATTGCAGAAACTGCTGAATTGTTTGAAGGACAGATGAGTTGGGCCTGCAAGAAGCGGGCCGCTCAAATTCGACCCTGATGAGGTGCCAAGGGTCTGAAAGAAGAGCGACAATGCAGGAAGGGAAACTCATGCAGAAGGGTAACTATGATGCCGAACAATCTTCGTGCATGATGCTGGAGGAAAGACTGGAGAATACGATGCCTGTCCAGGGAGTTCACAAAGGACCTTGGCAGCTGAAGTATTTCAAGGATCCTCAGGAGGCCATGAAAGTAAAGAGAGGAGTAACCTAGAAGGACAGCAAACCAGGACGAACACTAAAGGAAACGAGGAAGAAATGACAGGAGGAAACAACCCCTGATTACCAACACAGGTGACGGAACTTTTGACTTGTCCACCAGTTGGTTGATGTTTTGCATCATATTTCCAAGGATGGGCTGTGATCTTCTCGGCCCATTCCATGGCTTGACTGACCAGAATTGGGTTGTTTCACATGGCTGCTCCCCCGCCCGAGGCAAGCACCAGCAACGGGAGGTTCCCCCCACCCCCTCCTACACACACCCATACCTGCAATCAAAAAACCCATCGAAATGGGCCAACGAACAAAATCGGGCACTGCCTCTGGAGCATGACGCAGCCATCATCAACTGTAGACCAGTCAAAAGCCCTTCACATGGGCTGTTTCTTTGTAGTTTGTGGAGACAAGCGTTGTGAATCGGTCTTTTCAACAGGCTTCCCTGGCGATTCTCTCGTCTTCCCTGACAAAGGCAGGACGGACCAACTCTTCAGGCATGGAGATCAAACAGTTTATTCGTAAGGAAGGAGGAACAAGCTCTCAGCATGAGAGCCAACAGTTATTCAGAGGAAGGAAGCGGGGACGGCTCCTCGGAGTATGATCTAACCAAGCTTGTTCAGGAGGCTGGAAGGACCAGCTCATTCAGGAATGAAGAGCTAACAAAAGCTGTTTTGGAGGCTGGGAGGACAAGCTCTCGGAGGGTGAGAGCCCAACAGCTGTTACCAAGGGCCCCACGGGCCACTCCCTCTCCTGGCCAAAATGAATACCCTCTGGAATAGGTATCGATACTAAATCCACCTGAGTTTGAAAGCAACAACCTCTTGGTGAGGCGTCAAAACCCTAAGTTACTGCCTTCTACTTCAATATGTGAATTGTTGGTTATGTATTGCATATTCAAAATCCCATCTTTTTTGCATATACTCTTGTGGCAAGGAACCTCTGGCGTGGCGGAAAAAACCCGTTAAGTTCAATGCCTTCCATAGATGCAAAATATGGGTTATTTGCAAATGCATAATGGCCTCCATTACTTGCATATACCACTGTGGCAAACCTCTTGGCGTGGCGTAAAAACCCGTAAGTTCCAATGCCTTCTATAGATGGCAAATTATGGATTAATGCAATGCATAATTGGCCCTCCAATATTCTAGAACATATACTAAACTGGTGGCAACCTGCTGGCGTGGCGTAAATAAAACCCGGTTAAGTTCAAATGCCTTTCTACAATATGCCAAAAAAAAAATAATGGGTTATGCAATGCGATAAATGGCTCCATTACTTGCCATATACTACTGTGGCAACCTCTGGGGGGGCGTAAAAACCCGTAAAAACCCGTAATTCAATTACCTTCATATATAAGCAAATAAAAATTGGGTTATGCCAATGCAATAATGGCTTCCAATACTAGCGATATTACTACTGTTGGCAATCTCTGGTCGTGGCGTAAAACCTGTTTAAGTTCAATGCCTTTCTACATATGCAAATATGGGTTTATGCAATGCATAATTTGGCTCCCAGTACTTTGCATATAACTACTGTGGCAATCTCTGGCGTGGGCGTAAAAACCCGTAAGTTTTCAATTGCCTTCTACTAGTAGTCAGAAAAATATGGGTTCAACCGCTGGCGTGGCGTAAAACAAAAAAAAACCCGTAAGTTCAAATGCCTTCGATATATGCAAAATATGGGTTATGCCAATGGTCATAATGGCTCCAGTTACTTGCCATATACTAACTGTGGCAACCTCTGGCGTGGCGTAAAAACCCGTTAAGTTCAAATGCCTTCTATATTGCCAAAAATACTAATTGGGTTTATGCAATGCATAATGGCCTCCATTAACTTGCATTTACTACTCCTGTGGCAACCTCTGGCGTGGCGTAAAAAAAACGCCGGTAAGTTCAATGACCTTCTATATATGCCCAAAATATGGGTTTAAGCAATGCATAATAATGGCTCCATTACTTGCAGATACTACTGTGGCAACCTCTGGCGTTGGCCGTAAAAACCCAGTGAAGTTCAATGCCTTCTATATTAGCAAAATATGGGTTTATGCAATGCATAATGGCCTCCAATATTAGCATACACTACTTTTGGTCAACCCTCTGGCGTGGCGTAAAAACCCGTAAGTTCCATGCCTTCTATATATGCAAAATATGGGTTATGCAATTGCATAAGAGGCTCCATTACTGGCATATACTACTGTTGGCAACCTCTGGCGTGGCGTAAAAACCGGCGAGTTGCAAACTGCCTTCTATAATAGCAAAATATGGGTTTAGATGCAATGCATAATGGCTCCATTTACTTGCAATATCCTACTGTGGCAACCTCTTGGCGTGGAGTACAAAAACCCGGTAAGTATCAAATGCCTTCTATATATGACAAAATAATTGGTTTATGCAATGCATAATGGCTCCATTACTGGCATATTTACTACAGTGGTAACAACCTCGGCGTTGGCCGTAAAACCCCGGCGAGTTCGAATGCTTCTATATATGCAAAATATGGTTATGATCAATGCATAATGGCTCCATTACTTGCATATACTACTGTTGGCCAACCTCTGGCGTGGCGTACAAAAACCCGTAAGTTCAAATGCCTTCTATATAATGCAAAATAATGGGTTATGCATTGCATAACTGCTCCAGTTACTTTGCATATACTACTGCTTGCACAACCTCTGGCCGTGGCGTAAAAACTCCCGTAAGTTCAATGACTTCTATATATGCAAAATATGGGTTATTCAATGCATAATGGCTCCTAACTATTAGCATATACTACTTGGCAACCACCCTGGCGTGGCGTAAAAACCCGTAAGTTCCAATGCCTTCTATATATGCACAAAATATGTTGGGGTTATGCAATGCATAATTGGCTCCATTACTGGCATTAACTACTGTGGCAACCTCTGGCGTTGCGTAAAAACTCGGCCGGGAGTTTTCAATGCCTTCTATATTATTGCAAAATAAAATGGGTTTATGCAATGCATGAATGGCTCCATTACTTGCATAATACTACTGTGGCAACCTCTGGCGTGGCGTAAAAACCCGTAAGTTCAATGCCTTCTAGATATGCAAAATATGGTTATGCAATGCATAATGGCTCCATTACTGGCATGACACCTACAGTGGCAACCTCCCCTGGCGTGGCGTACAAAAACCCGGCGAGTTCCAATGCCTTCTATATATGCAAAATATGTGGGTTATGCAAGTAGCATAATGGCTCCATTACTTGCCATATAACTAAACGGAGTGGCCAGGAACCTCTGGCCGTGGCGGTAAAAACCGCCCGTAAGTTTTCCAATGCCCTTCTATATATTGCCAAAATATGGGTTTTATTTGCAATGCATAATGGCTCCATTAGACTTGCCACTACCACTGTGGCAACCTCTTGCGTGGCGTTAAGAACCCGTAAGTTCAATGCCCTTCTAGATTGCAAAATATGTGGGTTTATGCAATGCATAATGGGCTCCATACTTGCATATACCAATGTGGCCAACCTCTGGCGTTGGCGGTAAAAAACCCGTTAAGTTTCAATGCCTTATTTTAGATAAGCAAAATATGGGTTTTAATGCAATGCAGAATGGCTCCATTACTTGGCATATACAACTGTTGGCAACCTCTGGCGTGGCTTAAAACCTGTAAAGTTTTCAATTGCCTTTCTATAGTATTGCAAAAAGGAAAATGGGTTTAATCAGTGCATTAATCGGCTCCATTTATACTACTTGTGGCAACCTCTGGTGGTGGCGCGTAAAACCCATAAGTTTCAATGCCTTCTATATATGCAAAGAAAAATATGGGTTTATGCAATGCATAATGGCTCCCATTACTTGGCATATACGACTGTGGCAGAACCTCTGGCCGTGGCGTAAAAACCCGTAAGTTTCCAATGCCTTCTATAGAATGCAAAACAAATGGGTTATGCAATTGCATAATGGGCTCCAATATTAGCCATAATACTACTGTGGGCGACCTTCTGGCGTTGCGTAAAAAAAACCCCTGTAAGTTCAATGCCTTCTATATATTGCAACAAAAATATTGGGTTATGCAATGGCATAAATTGGCTCCATTACTGGCATATACTACTGTGGGGTCAACCATCTGGCGTGGCCGTAAAAACCCGGTCGAGTTTCAATGCCTTCTATATAGCCAAGACAAATAAAATGGGGGTTATGCAATTGCATAATGGCCTCCACACTTGCATATACTACTGTGGGCAACGCCTCTGGCGTGGCGTAAAAACGAAAAAACCCGTAAGTTTCCAATGCCTTCTATTATATGGCAAAATATGGGTTATGCCAATGCATAATGGCTGGGCTCCATTACTTGCATATACCACTGTGGCAACCTTCTTGCTTGGGCGTAAGAACCCGTAAGGTTTCAATGCCTTCTATATATGCAAAATATGGGTTATGCAATGCATAATGGCTCCAATACTTGCATATACCAATGTGGCAACCTCTGGCGTGGCGTAAAAACCTGTAAGTTCAATGCCTTATATATAAGCAAAATATGGGTTATGCAATGCATAATGGCTCCATTACTTGCATATACACTGTGGGCAACCTCTGGCGTGGCATAAAACCTGTAAGTTCATGCCTTCTATATATGCAAAATATGGTATGCAGTGCATAATGGCTCCATTAACTACTGTGGCAACCTCTGGCGTGGCGTAAAAACCCGTAAGTTCAATGCCTTCTATATATGCAAAATATGGGTTATGCAATGCATAATGGCTCCATTACTTGCATATACAACTGTGGCAACCTATATGGCGTGGCGTAAAAACCCGTAAGTTCAATGCCTTCTATATATGCAAAATATGGGTTATGCAATGCATAATGGCTCCAATACTTGCATATACTACTGTGGCAACCTCTGGCGTGGCGTAAAACCCGTTAAGTTCAATGCCTTCTATATATGCAAAATATGGGTTATGCAATGCATAATGGCTCCAATACTTGCATATAACACTGTGGCAACCTCTGGCGTGGCGTAAAAACCCGTAAGTTCAATGCCTTCTATATATGCAAAATATGGGTTATGCAATGCATAATGGCTCCATACTTGCATATACTACTGTGGCAACCTCTGGCGTGGTGTAAAAAACCCGTAAGTTCAATGCCTTCTATATATGCAAAATATTGGATTATGCAATGGATAATAGCTCCATACTTGCATATACAACTGTGGGCAACCTCTGGCGTGGCGTAAAAAACCCGTAAGTTCAATGCCTTCCATATATGCAAAATATGGGTTATGAAAATGCACAATGGCTCCATTACTTGCATATACCACTGTGGCAACCTCTGGTGAGGCATAAAAACCCATAAGTTTCAATGCCTCATACAGTATGTGCAAAATATTTGATCCCAGTTGTGGCCATGGGGGAAGATTCCATCTCTCTTGGCTAGCTGGTGGAGCAGAGAAATGGGGAAGGGTCCATCTATGGCTAAAATAAACCCCCATTTCTATGGAGCTCCATTGGCGAGGATGCCCCAGGGGTGAGATTGCTTGCGATCGCTAAAGGCCCATAATTACTATGTATGTATGAATGTATGTATGTATGTATATGTATGTGTATATATAATATATATATATATATACTATATATATATATATATATATATACACATATATATATAATATATATATATATAATATAATATATATATATATTATATATATATTTATATGTATGTATGTATGTATGTATATATATATATAGATTATATATATATATATATATAATATACAATGGATGCATATATACATAAATAAAATAACATACATATCATATATAAATATACACAAAGCGTATTCACGAACAGATACACAGGTAGGCAGCCGTTTTTAGTTCACACTTGCGCACACATATATACACACACACACACACACACACTCAGACAGACAGACATATAACCACAAACACGCACACAAGTACACGCAATGCTTTGACGCACACACCCACCGCTGCTCTTCAGCAAAACGGAACAGAAAGAATGATGAGAAGCTCCTTTAATAGTAGTGGAAGTGTGGCAGCTTTATCAAACATTGTGTATAAAACAACAAGCGGGTGAATGTTTGAATATGGAGCTGGGAATAGGGAGTTTGGAAATGGGCTACATTAACCCTAGGATATTCCAGTGGAACAATAATAATAATAAAAATTCAAAGGGTACTAATATTCTACGCGAGTAGTTGGAGGGGAAAAATTAATTTAGGTAATTTAATATCAGTCCTTCTCGGTGGTCAGGGTCGGCAAGGTGACCTCGTTGGGATTATGGCATCGCGGGTTCGTTTCCTGATCTCTTCAAATCTCTGAAGTTGGAGCTCAAGGCTTTGCAGTGACTAGTGTATCCAAAAAAAAAAAAAAAAAAAAAAAAAAAAACAAAAAAAAAAAAAAAAAAAAAAAAAAAAAAAAAAAAAAAAAAGAATTTGAGAAGTTAAGAGGGCATTGTGGCTATTACAATTCATATGTATCTGGTAAAATGACTAGTAGATTTTAAATATCAGTCGTGATGTTTATGTCTGTCTGTCTGCTTGTTAACGTTTGGAAACAGGGGGAGTTATTTAGGAGTTGTGTAACTTATAACTTAAATATGTATGGAAGTGTAAAGACGTGAATTTACACTCACACACACACACACACACACCACACCACACACACACACATCTATATATATATATATATATAGTATATATATATATAGTTATATATATAATATATATATATATATATATAATATATATATATTATATACCAGCGTGAAGGTGGACTATTAGAAACGTTGCAATTCATTACAATTCTTTATTTCTTACGTTTCGTAATATCATTATTACATCTTCAGGGAATCTGTTAAACAATAAATAAAATTACTTTAAAATTACTTAAAAATTACTTTAAAAATTACTCTAAAATTCACAACATTTATAAATTACAACACAATTAAAAAAACATACAGAAACGAAAACAAAAAAAATAAAAATAAAAAGACCAAACGACCGCTAACCAACCTTATGCCGAGAAGGCAAGAGACAGAATGCCAAAAACAAATAAAAGTTAGCTCAGGTACAGTTGTGTGGAGGAGGTCTGGGTATTTTAAACTGGGGAACCAGTTGTTTAATAAATAATGGACTCTAGGATAGGCAGTTCATATGCATTGTTCGCTTGGCCTATGACTCGGAAATGGCTTCTTTCTATATATATTTTACAATTTTTCTATATATTTTACAATTGTAAAATATGTATAGAAAGAAGCCATTTCCGAGTCATAGGCCAAGCGAACAATGCATATGAACTGCCTATCCTAGAGTCATTATTTATTAAACAACTGGTTCCCCAGTTAAATACCCAGACCTCCTCCACACAACTGTACCTGAGCTAACTTTTATTTGTTTTGTCATTATGTCTCTTGCCTTCTCGGCATAAGGTTGGTTAGCGGTCTTTGGTCTTTTTATTTTTATTTTTTTTTTTTTCGTTTTTTTCGTTTCTGTATGTTTTTTTTTAATTGTGTTTGTAATTTATAAATGTTGAATTTTAGAGTAATTTTTAAAGTAATTTTAAAGTAATTTTATTTATTGTTTAACAGATTCCCTGAAGATGTAATAATGATATTACGAAACGTAGGAAATAAAGAATTGTAATGAATTGCAACGTTTCTAATAGTCCACCTTCACGCTGATGTGTCCTACTGGCCGTCGCCTTCCTCTGTCATACATATATATATATATATACATTATATATATATATATATATATATATATATATATATATATATATATATATATAAAGGAGGATGAATAGAGGGGGGCGCTGCCCTACTCCCAGATGTCAATAAACTAAAATTATGTACTAATCGTTTTTCATTTGAGCTGGAAAAGAAAAACGGAAGAAAGTAACACGACTGATACAAAGTTGGATTAGATAGGATTATAGCCCTTTTACCCGATGCGTCGAAAGACGACAATTCCGCGTCAGAGAACGAACCAACCCAGCAGCGTGTTGTCTCGCTACATAGCGATGTCGCCGAGTGATTGGAGAATTCCCGCAGTAGATATAGAAAAGCAGGTAAATTTTGATAAAAGGGGGTTCGGGAGGAAGTGTTTTTGCTTGGATGTAGTCACCAACACTTCCTTGGACCCAGAGAAAATATATTATAGAGGATTAACTTTGATAAAAGGCAGGAAAAAAAATCGTATATATACGTACTAAACGCCACGGTCAAAACATTTGCTCCCCGCATATATATATGCATACGTACTAGACGGCTCAGAGAGCGTTAGCGCGTTACGTATATATAGTACGTACAAAACGGTTAAAGGGTTAAAACAAATGTTAATGAGAATTTATATATATATATATATATATATATATATATATATATATATATATATATATATATATATATATATATATATATATATATATATATATATATACATACATATATATATAATATATATATATATATATACATATATATATATATATATATATATATATATATATATATATATCATATGGTCTGCGTACACATCACATATAAACACATACAAAAACAAACAAAATACATAAAAACAGACATAAAACCACAAGCAGCAATGCTTCAAGTGCCAGATATCTGAACAGAGTAGTCTAAAGATTTAACGACTAATATATTCAGAGAGAGAGAGAGAGAGAGAGAGAGAGAGAGAGAGAGAGCTTTTTCACTTAAATCTATACGAACTCGTACACACGTATATAATCACAAATGCTGGTTGGTGTGAGTTGCATATAGAGAATGCAAAAAT
>NC_061105.1:23258790-23281290 GCF_015104395.2 Macrobrachium nipponense | reverse complement strand
TATCTATAGCTCGTTCATTCAAAAACACTCAAAGTAACACGAATCTTAAAATGCAGAAACGAATCCACATTCATGTAACTGGACAAATATATTCTCCAATAAAACCTGGTAGCCTACGGAGAACTTTCGAGAATCTCAACGATTTTCCGATCCTAAAAATTCTCGACAACTCTCTAAAAAGTTTTATTTTCAAACATATTTGTACAGTTCCATAACTGCAGATTTGATTCTTCAAAGTCCGATCGTGGATTTTCTTCTGCTGCGCGATGGACACATAGAACGGTTTGCCTAACTCATTAAAATATATTTCATTGTTAAATAGTACGCATATATATATATATATATATATATATATATATATATATATATATATATATATATATATATATACTACATATATAAATATATACATATATATATATATACATATATATATATATATATATATATATATATATATATATATATATAAATACTACATATATATATATATATATATATATATATATATATATATATATATATATATATATATATATATATAATATGTGTGTTCGCGTGTATACATACGTGTGTGTGTATATATATATATATATACATACATATACACGTGTGTGTGTGTGTATATATATATATATATATATATATATATATATATATATATATAGATATAAATGAAAATAGTTTAAATGAAGTAATATGTATATAAGTGGATAACTCAAACACAGTGCCTCGTATTCCTAAACCCACAAAACCTACCGTAATAAAATAGGACTACGATCCTCCACTTGCATCTGGAAACAACTTGCAAAAAATGTTTCGCATCAAAAGATGAGCTTTGCTGACACCATGGAAGCAACTGCATTCAATGCTCAAATGTTTTAAAGGTAAGCTTGTCTCAATCTGCCTGGGGGGTCAGTGGCGTCTATGGACTGGTGGGAAATTTGATGGCGCTGTACAAAGTTGTCCCCAAAGTGAAATAATGGGGATTTGTAATATGTGATTCAGGACAAATTTCAACATCAAATGACACCACTTCCATCCTCCCCCTACCATCCTATTAAACACACACACACACATATATAAGCACACACTGATTTACAATTATAAATTGAAACCTTGCAGGTATCAGACTTCATGTCCTGAATTTCTGAACTGAGCTTTTTATATAAGAAGTAATGTGGACGATAAGTCTTTCATCATTTCTGGTAATTCAAAAGATTAAACTTCATTATGAATGTAGATAATTCGAAGTAAAAGACAACATA
This sequence comes from Macrobrachium nipponense, assembly GCF_015104395.2. NCBI lineage: Eukaryota > Metazoa > Arthropoda > Malacostraca > Decapoda > Palaemonidae > Macrobrachium > Macrobrachium nipponense. Next base: position 23,280,022 of record NC_061105.1, on the reverse strand, counting down.
AATGACAACGATTTTTTTTATCTGCTGTTCATTTAAATGGATTAAATTGTACATAAATAAATCCCTGGTGGACTTAACCGTTGAATGATAAAGATGACGACATTGCCTTGTTGTCTTCTGGAATGAAACTTCAATACATTTGTTACATGCAACTGCTCACCAGCAGTAAATGTATCTTGGGCAAGGCGAAATGTATGAACACGCACACATTCATACATTCCCGGGAAGGGAGACTCACTCATTTCTGTCAGCTTCAACTTATTTACATGTAAATGAAATGGCGAAACGACCCGTCAATTTTGTTTACATTTTCCAAGCAAATTAGGTCTATACAAATTAGGTCAATAAATTTTGAGCTCTGAAATCAGGTGTCCCTGAATGTGAAGCTTTTGAGATTTATAAAAATAATTTTTAAATGCTACTTATGTTGCATTTCTTTATTTTTTTCTTTTCTAAGTATTTGTTTTTTTACTTACCCTGTGACATGGATTAGTTCTGAAATAATTAATAAGACATTATCTATATGATTATGTTTATTCTCATCCGATTTCCTTCCGTTTCTGTGCTTTAGCAAAATTTTCTTCATGGCCAGTTGTAGTAGATTTATAATTTGTCTGTTTGTTTTCCTTCTTCTTAGAGCCACAAACTTTAAAAGGTTAAAATACGAATAGATTCACAACACAAGATAAGTGACCGAACCATTAAACAAACTAATAAGACATAAAAAAAAAGTCTTTCATTACACCTTTCTCTAATGGACACAGGGTGACGTTAATGAGTCTCTTCTTTTCTTTGTACTTCTGTTGTATTCCACTTTATTCTCTTTCTTTTACTACCGTTATTCATTCTCTCTCTCTCTCTCTCTCTCTCCACTTTTTCAGACCCAATGAAAAAGGAACGTTCCTTTTGCAAGATAACGAGACAAAAGACATAATAACTAAAGTGGTGCAACATCACCTGGTGTACTTGAGCAATTTATCAAATTTAGAGTAACTCCATAACAGGTCTTAGCACAATGTAAGGCCGTAAAATGAGACAACGAAGAGAACAAACCACAGGACATTTACACTTAACGGAAAGTATCACACCGAACGCAAAAACGTAAATCTATCAAACGTGAAGTTGCTTACTTATCAACAGAGCACAACATTCAGTGATTAATGGCGCTATAATCAGAACCACAACCATTACCGAGAAAATATTACGGGTTGTTTGCCTATCCATTTTTATAAACCCTCTGAGGCAGTAATCAGCACAAATGACATATTTCGAATATTAACTAGATTATCAATAATACTTACAGACCAAAATTTACGATGAAGCCTCAGAAATCTTATCGATATGAACATAATGTCTCTTGAATCTACCATATATTATGAAGAGAGAGAGAGAGAGAGAGAGAGAGAGAGAGAGAGAGAGAGAGAGAGAGAGAGAAAGTAAATATAAATTAACTGGTATACAGACTTACGAGAACCGAAAGGTCACCACCTTCCAGAACCTCCCCTTGAAGGCAGCCTATCATCGTGAACATCGCCTCCAGCACCGTGTAACACAAAAAGCTTAAATGAAATTCCGCCACTTAAGTCTTTCCTGTGCTTCATCTTCCACAAATCTCCAGTCATCCCCTTTCTCTGGTCTCATAGTCCTCACCCGAGTCCCTCTGGGTCTTCCAACTCTTCTGGAGCCCTCAGTAGCCCAGCTGACAGTCACACACTAGTCACCTTGGATAAAGCATTTGCATTTCCCCTTCGTCTATATCTTTTTCATACAAGGGTAGTTTCGTGGTTATGCTATGATGAAAGTTCGTATAGCACAAGAAATCATACTAATGTACAATTTACTCTGGTAAGCAATTCTAGTCTTCTTTTTATTTCTAAAACTTATGCAGCCAGTCCACAGTCTGAATCGCCATTATTCGTCTCACCAAATTCAAAGGACCCTTTATTACTGATTATTGTTCCTAAGTATCTGAAAAATTTAACTTCATCAATTCTTTCTCCATCTATTACCATTGGTTGACTTTTATCCTTTAGTCCAAATTCTGACCTCATTACTTCTTGTTCTCCCATTTATCTTGAGTCCCATCTCTCATGAAACATGATGCATCTTCTAAGCAGGAATTGCGAATCTCTTGGTGTTTTGCCTTTTCTAAGTCTGATAAGTTTCTATCGTTGCTCCAATTTTAACCTTTTTTCTTTCTCCCCAACTGAGCAAAGATGATTATATTGCTGAAATAATTTTATTATTATAAAAATGTCCTAATTTTCAATTTTTTTAATTTTCATTAAAGACAAGCTAACACTGCCAATGAGTTATCTTTTTATTATCAAGAAAGTAATATACTGTGTATCTGGTCCTACGCGACTTCACTGTTATTTTTTATAATTTTCTAACTCTTAAGAATGTTGTTGTTTTACTCAATAAATTATAGTAAATTAACCAGTAAACATTAGTATGGCAATTTGTACTCGCAGTTAATTAGATCTAAAAGCATTCGTTTTATATTCAAGAGTCTACCCATAAAATTATAAGATTTTTATTTCTAAGGGACCCAAATACTACAGCAAAATAAGCCAATCTTTCCATTAGCAGCCTTTTGACAGAACTGGAGAGAAACTATTGGAACTAATGACCACTCGCAAGCTTGGAAAGATGGATGGATTCCTCTGACCTAAAGAAAAACTATAGAGATTTATCTTACTAGAAGGAAACTGAGCACATCTAGTTCTTCTTTTAAACCAAACTATTTATATCAGCAAACTTTACAAACACTTTCAAAGGCTTTTCAGGATTACGTTTGTTCGAGTCAAAGGATTACAGGAGGATGTAAACCAAGGGAATGTTACACTGTTATTGCTCTTTCTTCAGTTCCAAAAACTGCAGCAGTTCTCAGAAAAGATCACTGACAAATTACAACAGACCGTTCGTTTCTCATTTTATGACATTTTCATCATTTACGTTCAAATGTAAAAATCGGGTATATTATCTTGGACAATTGAAACGTTACGTGAAAGAAAAAAAAATTGACATCGTGAACATACGCTGCTCATAAAGATAGCTTATATAGTATTATGAACAAAAAATATTGTTTTACACTTGGAGGATTTCCAACGATAATATTTAAACACCATTGATTACTGACCGCCAAAACTTGCCTTATAGTCTATAACTAGATGAAATTAGAAGATTCCAACACACGGTGGAAAAAGCTTTCAAAGGAAAGGGGAGGAGCAATCCTTCCTCGGTCTCACCCAAGCATGAAATATTCAGCAAAATCATCTGAGTTGTGCACCTAACTGAGTAAACAAAACCGACCATCCTTTACATTGGCTTTTAACTTTAATCTCGAGTTACAAACACTTATTCATATTTCAACTATCGAGGATGAACTTCACGTCCAGCTAACTTCCACGTCAGCCATTTCATAAGCTTACTCCCATGGCTCATTATCTGTGGGCTGAGCCCCTTTCTAACGCGCGCGCGAACACACACACAGGCCCTTGCTTTCCACTCCTCATCCTCGCCATTTATCTCAAGATCTCTAGGTCCATCTGTTCTTCTCCACTTTATACGCACTTGCCTTTAACTGATCTTCCATTCTTTACACGTGACCAAACCTTCTCGGATTCCAATGATCTACCCTTTTCCCCACTTTATCCTTTTCATCGCCTCTTCTGCGCATCTCAACTTCCATCTATTCAATTCTGCTTAAAAGTTCCTTCATAAATTCTTGCATCGACTTCCATAAACATCTCGGTATCTCCCAAATCTTAGCAAACACTTCCTTACTTCAACTTTTTGTAAACCTTGAAGTATAAATGCATATTCGACCTTCAATGTACAATATTTTTATCAATAAAATCTATAACATTTGGAAAGGACGACATCATTGACATATACTGAAGAATTCTACAATGCGAGACTTTTCCCTTCCTCTGTATTTCCTATTTCTTTCAAATTATTTTGAAGATACGTACTTAACGAATCGGACGATTTATTCCGAAAAACAATTGTGACATGATGAAAATTTGGGGCAGAAACAATTTTTGGTCTTGAGAAATGTTGACAACTTTCCCTTCCAATAAAGAAAAAGAAAACTTTCCCCTTTTAATTTTAACGCTGGGAGCATTCTTGGAAAAAGCCAATGGAAGAAAAATACGAGGCAGGTGTCAAACCATGCAAACCTTTTTCTTCGAGCGAGTTTTAAACTTTTTCCATTATTTTTCCTTGCAACAGGTTAGTCTTTTTTCTATTTTTCACTTTGCACTGCTGAATGCCAAGGAATTTTGTTTTTATTATCTGTATATGCTTAAGCGTATTGAGATTCACCTCAGTGCATTCTATTCTCGAAATCTACAATTTTGATCAATTTATTATTTTTGTTACAGTGCTCTTCACATTTTCTGGCTTTGTGTAACCTCGGAAAAATAACCCGCAGTTAAATGGCAATGGCAATGAGGAGTTACTAAGGGCAGTAACGAAGAACAGCGATGAAACGGAAGACAAATAGAAGCTGAGTGATGATGTGATAAAGCCTTACTACAAATAGCTCAGTCCCTCGAGAGGGGTCGGGTTCGGTTTGCTTCTGCTAAGTCAGCTAAAATATAAAACTTCAAGAATATCTGAACATTATCAAGCGTTTCGCGGAAAATCGGATATACATTCTCTCTCTTCTCTCTCTCTCTCTCTCTCTCTCTCTCTCTCTCTCTCGTATGCGATAACCTGTTTTCTCTTCCCTGACCTGAAATAATCTTTTCAAACAGCTCAAAATCACGAATATGAAGCTTGAAATTACCTTCAAGCACACAACGATAATCCGAGAATCTTGGAGAATGGATTCTGAAATCAAAGAAGGCTTCAGTATACAAAAAAGAAAATAGGAGAAAAGCTAATAATAAAAACATTCTCTTATTAGTGATACAAAGTCAACAACATCCAGAAGCGAAAGCAGATCGAAACTCACCGCTCTCTCCGAAGCCGTGGTGGGCCAAATCTGAGCCTTCAAACTATGTATCCTTTATGCCACTTGCATTCAATAAAACGCATAAATTACTTAAGCAATGATGACGGATAGGAAAACCAGAATTGATTTAGGTACATGGGCTTCTTTAATGGAACTATGGAACCTCTCAAGTTTATACTCCCTCTTTTACAGGCAAGAATCGAAGGCATAATGTTGGCAACCCCATCCCTTAAGAAATTCTCTTTGGATACAAACAGAGGGTCAACACCTCTTGAATCAGTTTTTCATGACTGAAAAGACTGATAGCCGGGAAAAGATATCTTGTCTTCACCTTTGAGTGAAAATAAATTAAGGCATAGAAAATGTATCTTAAAAGAAAAACAATCCTCACAATGAATTCACTGCCTCCCAACTGTCACTCAAATCCCGCAACACCAAACTTTGTTGACCAAAATGTCTTCACTTGTCACCCCTCTCCCTCCACGCCCCTCCCCCTCAACCAGTTTCCCAAGGATCAAAATCCAGAAACTGTCAGCGAAAGTGACGTCCTGGAAACACCTCTGGAGCTTCTGGATAAAACCAGGCAACTGTCCCTGAGTAGTCTAAAAGGCAGAGAGACAATTTAACAGGTGTGCTTTTACGTCTTTGGACAGTGGAAGATGCTGGATATTTCAAGTAAAGAGTTGGGATTAAGTGTGAGTTGGTTTGTCAATATTCGACTATGAAGGTTACCTATTGCTCTGATTAAAAAAAAAAGAATAAGGGAATCAATATATATACTCGTTTGTGTGTGATTATAACAAATTGACATGTGATTTATATATGCACTTCTATCTCCCCAAATCAAGCCTCTTTCCAAGCACGTTTCCCCAAGTTCCTCTACTTTCATTTAATACGAGAACTCCATATACACAAAGTATGATATCAATTTCTCTGTCCCCTACCTTTGTATTCAAAACACCTAGCACAACCATCCTCTCACATTCTTGAAAGGACACCGAAAAACAACAAATGTTCAAGTTAGGACAAACATGCCTCCCAAACAAATACTGATGATATCTCAAAGTCGAAGGAGCTGAAAAAAAAATCCTTCGGCAAATTTATGAGATATCAAACTGTTTTACTCTTGAACACACTATTCCTATAGGTAATCTGAAATCAGGGTATGTAAGAAACCTGTCAGTAAGTGGATTTCATATAATAATTCTACCAAAATTTGAAAAACGAAAATTTTTAAAACTGATTCAGACAGACAGATTGCATCCATAACAAGTCTTGGCCCTGAAGGAAAACAAATAAATAATCTATGAAATAAAACATATCAAACTAACGAAATAGGAAATAAACAAGAACAGGAAAAACGTGGCCTCGAATACATTAATGGAGAGAAAAAAAAATTATATTAAGAATACAAAATGTGCAATAAGAATAAATATATATAAACATCTGAAATAGTTAACTTCATTACATAAAAAGGTAATCAAGACGGACAAAGAAAAAGTTGCAAAGAATGTCTGCGTTAAAGGACGTGAAAAAGTTTCATGGCCAAATTTCCTTGTTCGACTGAAGGGGAGCGTTCTTTTCACCTCCTTCCCAGAAGGGCAAATCTGCACCCAAAAAGACCTTGGGGATATAAAGGGGAAGACAGGAGTGAACAATATTTAATAGGGAAAAGAGAAGTTGTGGCTTTTCCTGCCTTACAGGAGAAGGATTTCATACAATATGGAAATACCTTCAACGATATAGTTAATGAAATAAACAAAGGTGAATCAAAATGATTATAAAGTTAAATCACTGCCAACAAATTGACTGACTGGAGATGAATTTATTCATTTAACCGAACAAACATCTTACTAAACCGAGAGAGAGAGAGAAATGTCTCAATCTGAATAAATTAGTGCATAATATTCTAGAAAAAAATGCATAATGCTGAATAAAGCGTTCGAATAGATATCGCTTGCGGGAATATGGTGGAAAAGCTTTAGTAATGACACCTCTTGCTTCAAAGTTAGAAAGTTCATTACCTACAATGCCTACAATGGACTACTTTGAATTTGGAAGCAAGCCTATACAACCATTCTTGAATACATTGAATAATGTTTAAGGTTATATTGTTTAATGGCCATGAGTGTACTATACGAATCTGAGTGTATGGTGAAAGTATTACCCTGTAGAGTAGAAGCAATCTCAAGAGATTTGGCTCATGCAGTTAATTCAGCTGTGAAAATAAGAGGCATTAATAGATACTCTGCCAACATAAGAGCTATTACCAGGAACAACAGCACAACCAACATCACTCGATGTTTTTGATCCATCAGTGAATAGTTTAACAGATCCCGAAAGTATCTGATCATGATCAAGAAACCGACTCTTACTTCCTTGAATTTTTAACTTCAGCTTTTTGACAGACAGTAGATGGTTCTGGGATCATCCAAAGAGGCAACTTAGAGCAATGTATTGCATATAGATTTTCTCGTGAACAAATCTTGCAAAACGACCTTTTATGCACATTCCCGTAATTTACAATATTCAACAATTTCGCTCTTCCAGACATTCTATTTTTAATGCGAAACGGAATTTAATGTACCATAAATGACAAAAAACGGTCACGAAACGAATATTGACTGGGAACTATCAATATCAGGATACAATACTAATAGTTACCAAGTAAAGTAATATTTCAATATAACTCACAAAACGCTCTGGTTCAATATACGAGTTTTAGTCGAGAAAAACAAAAAAATAAAATGACAAAACAGATTATAAAAATCTTCTCTAAACAGAACGCAAACTCTAAAACAACAGGAGTCACTTCAGTTCACTTCGACGCAATAAAAAATTTCTAATCAAAGCACACAAGAAGATATCCCGATATATTGTCCGCTACACTAAAACCGTATACAGCATTCAATCACGATAACAAGAATAAAACTACGTAACATTCTGATAAAAATATCTTAAGCTCGCAATATAACAAAGCTACTTCAATTAAAGTCATAGGCATGAGAAATTATGCTGAAAGATTCAGAAGCGAAGATCCTTCTATGTCCCTCGAAACACGTGAATGATTTAAGACGCTCTTTCCCTTGGTAGTGGATGGATGAGGTCCTTACATTGTTGATGACTCCCCTTTTTGGAAACTGAGCCCGAGATTAGCACAACGCTTTAAAGATGACTACGAGAGAGAGAGAGAGAGAGAGAGAGAGAGAGAGAGAGAGAGAGAGAGAGATTAATATTATAAAGTTCTTTAAGCGAATCATTAAGAAGAATCCCAAATTCCAGAAATACACGACCCAGCAGCATCAGGTTACCATAGCAGATGACCCACCTACTCGTGTTGAAAAGAGAAGGGTCCACCTGTTCATTAACAGAATTCCTTCACATAGGCGATTACAGAAGAGTTGAGAGTAAAAGCAAAGATAATTTTGTTTTAGAGCTGTTCGGTATGTCTCGAAGCGAAGACAGTCTTAAGTAGAATTTGTTTTCTGGTTTTGGGAATGCTTCAACCTCTCTTTATTCCTTGATGTTCCTTGAACATTGACATTGATACTGTACAGATATCTTTCACGCAAAATTACAAAAAATAAATCATATTCTAACTTGAGAGGGCATTGGAGTTCTACAATTACAAATGTTTTCGGTGTTGAGTTTGAAACATTTGCATTTCAGTATAATTCTTTAGCACTGTATGTGAACTTTTAAGCAGTCATATACCTTAAGCATTCAAAGAACAATTTGATAAAAACCCTTTAAGTATTAAGTATACCACCGAATCTGGAACGAAGGAATCTCTCTTTTCCACTATATATATTTCCTATTTAGTTCTGTTTATCTTCTATTCAAAGATTCCTCTTTGACAAACTGAAAGATCTGCTGTAGGAAATAATAGTTAGATTATGACCAGACGAATATCAAGAGCAGGAAAGCTTTGGTCTGGAAAAAACTGAGTCACTTTCCTCCCCGATAAAGAAAAGTTTTCCCCTTTGAAAAACTCCCGTAGTTTATTGACGCTGAGATTAAAACTATATATGATATTGCCTTGAAACTTGAATTCCCAAGGACTTTTGTAGCTGTGGCATGGATCTAGAAAAACATTCTATTTAACTAATAACAAACTTGAATTTAATAAGCATAACGTTCTAAAATTAGCATATGATGAAAGGGTTTTAGAAAATCCTAAAATTTTAAAGCTTTTTAAGATAGAAGTTATTTTTAGTAATATTAATGTTAAGAGTTTAGTAATGAAAAATTCTCCTAAAGATGTTTCTGGCGGCATTTATGAAATTCCTTGAAAAAAGTGTGATGAAATATATTACAGGCAAACCGGAAAATCTCTTTCACAAAGAATCAAACAGCATCAATATTCTGTGAGAACTGGACAAATATCGAATGCATAAAGAGATGTACATCATCCTATCAACTTGAGTCAAGCAAGAGCTTTAATCGCATGTAATGACAAAGTTAAAAGGATTAACATAGAATCTTGTTTCATCAAGTCAAATAATGGAAATGTTCTAAATTTAAGTCTTCGTTTATTTAAAGTTGTAGATAAATATAAACAACAAAATTAATATATTCAGTTTTATACATGTTTTTGGACTTATAGTGCGTTTACTTTTCTAAGATCGCTCTGGTGGGGCCAGGTAGAAAAGGCAGAGTTGTCATATCTACGGGTATGTAAGTCCCGCCGATATAATCCTTCTTAGGAGGATTCGCTTTAGACCTTGGTAGTCGAGGGAAAGGGTTTGCTTCTTCCGTAACTTTTTTTTTTTATCATTTTATTTTCATTCCGGATTCTGTTTAGCTATTCCTTCTTTCTCTTTCCATAATTATAGATGCGCTGAATGGCCTGTTGGCTCCGGTGTTTGGACTTGAGACATAAATTCATAAGTCAATCGATCTATTATGCCCTTAGAAATGACAACCACTCATTCCTTCTTTGCATAACATTTTCATCAAAATCATCAAAGTCAGTCACAGGACTCACTTTCTCTTTTCTTTTTTGAACCACTGGAGATTCCACTATATTTCCTGCTTATCTTGCTTTCTTGTTAAGTCTACGAATAGTCATTTCTGACACTTTTGTTGCTTCAGATGTTCTCTGGATAACCTTCAAAACATCAGTTACAGGACCTTCATGATGTTTTTATAAAATGAAGTATTGCAGGAAATTATACAATATTTCCTTGGCCTCAGGTGGTGGGTGAAGGCGTTTGGGGGAGTCACTTGGGATGGGCTGTCCATACTTATCACAGTGGGTGATCGAGAGCGAGTATCCTTAAATGATATTGACCATGACCTTTTAAATCCTCTTAAAATCATAGGTCCCCTAAACTCAGATCTGGCATCGCCGGGGAAAAAATATGCCGTATCTTCATTTTGATTAGTGAAACTGAGGTTTTAACGAAGAATATACGAATTAAGAAATATTCAAAATATCTGATGCAAAAAAAGAAACACATTTCAAGAAATGAAAACTATTTCAATAGACTCCATGAAGCTAATAAAATTACCATAACATGAAATTTGACAATGTATATCTTTACAAGCTACACCACAGAAATCTTAGAAAAGTAAACGCACAATAGTATGGCTACGTTTTAATTTCTCATGGTTAAATCCAGGATTAATCGAGTACCCTATTAATCCTGGTTAAATTCATGTTTAAGTTTGTGACCGTGTGATATCCGATAATCCTGGATTATCTCTTTGATTTATACCCTTTTGAGAATTAACCATTTGGTATTCTTGATCCTTTTCTTTATCTGCTAACTTTCTTTCCAAATCTATTTCATTCGCCTCTTGACAGTGTCTTACTCAAGACAAAAGCGCTTGGATTTCTTCCTATCATTTTCATTTGATATTCGCTATACACACACACACACACACACACACACACACACACACACACACACACACACATAATATATATATATCGTATATATATATATATATATATATATATATATATATATAATATACACACACATATATTATATATTGATATAAGCGTCCTTCTGACCCTTCTTCCTTTTTGAAACATTTTGAAACCATAGGGAAAATTCAGAAAACGTGACGGAAATTGTAAGAAATAGAAAACACAGAGTATAGCAAAACTGAGTTGTGATGTTTTGGTGAACCGTGAGATATTTTATTTTGACTTAGCTTTTGCTCCTATTGTTTTTTAACGACACCCCAAAAATGAAAACATGAAAATGATTTTAATGTCGTGTCAAACTTGATTTATTGCCTGCCATACCCTTGTCACGGACAACACCATCATAAACCCAATTAAGACATTGGCCTTAAGTCGATAATGATTTAATATTTGAAGAAACGTAGAATACTTAAGGGACGTTCCCCCCTTCTGCCATTGTGCTCGGTCCCCAGTCTAATTTCACGATTTCAATGATTCTCGTAAAATCAGACTGGAGAACGAGCACAATGGCGGATGGGGCGAAAGTCCCTTAAGTATTCTACTTCAAATCTTTGTGAAGACCGATAAATTTCACACCCTCTCACACGTGGTCCATATGACCTGACCTCTCACCCTGTCCTTGTTTGTTGTATTGTCTCGCACCTGCATCTCCGCCCACCGATCCTACTCTCTCAAACCAAATTAGCACCTCTATGTATTCTTTCCTCCATATCCTTCTCTGCCAGCATTTCAATGACCATTCCTGGTACCTGCTAGGATTAGCGGTAGAGAAGAAAGGACTAAAGTAGATCGCCACAGTTTTGACAGACGTCAGACAGGACATTTCCGGCGGCTCCCAAAATCGGGTAGAAATATGGGCTGGTATGCATTTTGCCCCAGCCAGTTAAAGTGGCATCACGCCCGACGAAGGTGTATCATGCCCGAGTCTGACAATACAGCAACCGGCTACAGCATTCCAAAGGCTTATTGATGACCTACAGCTAGTTCCTCTTCTACAACAAGTTCGATCTTTGCATTCAGGCACCATGTGTTATCATTTTTTTTTTTTTGCAACTTAGTGGCACTCTTGCTCCAGTAGTGATTCACTGCCACGGAGCCAGTGAGAGCTCCTGTAAATTTTATTTTTCTAATTACCTTATATAATTATACTTGTAAGTGGACATATTACGTTTACCTACAATATTTTATTGAAAGTAATTTTGGAGATTCTTTAAAGTACTTATTTTTTTTTTAGGTTATGATCACTAGTGGCAGGCCACCCTTGGTCAGTTTGTCATTTCCAAAAGGCATTTTTAGGGTAGAGCCAGTTCCCCTAGAGTTTTCCAAAGTAAAATCATAATCTCCGGGCTGCTCTGTTACTATATATATATAATATATATATATATATATATATATATATATATATATATATATATATATCTATATCTATATCTATATCTATATATATCTATATCTCTATCTATATCTCATCTCTCTCTCTCTCTCTCTCGTCTCTCTATCGTCTCTCTCTCCTCTCATCGTCCCCTCTCTCTCTCTATCTCTCTCTCTCTCTCTCTCTCTCTCTCTCTCTCTCTATATATATATATATATATATATATATATATATATATATATATAAATATATATTGACTAAAGACCTATAGAAATGACAGTAGAGACAAAAACAAAACCCAAGTACAAAATATCGACTGTTACCAAGGCGACACCTGCCAGGCTACCACATCTATCACATACCCTGTAAACGTTCTAAATATTTGGAATTCTCTTCCATCTCTATTTTTTTCTTAGTACCATATAAAGCGAGTACATCACGAGTTCTATTTTTTCCCTTTTCCCTCGTCATTTTCGATACTTTCCTTTGAAGCTCCGGGTTAGAGAGAATCCCCAATATATACATATTTTCTTTGTTTCTAGATTCAGAAAGAAGGTGTACTTTAACAAATAAGGTCAATTATTGACTGAATGATAAAACAGAGTTGCATTACAAGAACTTGATATCTTAGGAGGGAGAGAAATTAAGAACGAGAGTAATAAAATTTGATTACCAGAGCTCGATATATCCTGCCAAATCCGTCCTTCACAGCACTCAAGAGAAGACAAGGAGAAGACGATATCCCCAGGTGTCAGAAACACCGATGCCATTACTCGAATCCGTCTCGTATATATTCTCTTCATGTCCATTACGGGGAGCAATTATGGGGATCACTTTAAAGACACTACATCACTCACTCTCTCCCTCTGAAGACTTGTAAAGAGAGCAAGACCAGGTTTTCTCTTCGGAGGGGAGAAGAAACACAGCCTAAGGACATGAGAGAGGAGAGAGAGAGAGAGAGAGAGAGAGAGAGAGAGCCTTAATTGATAATTGTTAAGGCTTAATTCAGTAAATCACATCAAATCTGGGACTGTCTCAATTAATGGAATGGAATTGACTCGATTTGATTTGGTCATCATAACTGCAGTGAGGCATCATTCAAATCTAGTTATATATTGTCTATCTCTAAACTAACTCCTGACTTTTTGTACGCATATACGCCGCATTATTGCACACGCATATATACATATATATACACACATTCACACATTTATATATATATATATATATATATATATATATATATATATATATATATATAATATATACATGAAACTCGTAATCTTTGGAATGCGTCACTGACCCCAATTATGCGCCGGTAAGCTTCCTATTTAATTGTTTGTTTTTGTTTTTTTTTATTTCAGCAACTTCGAGGAATCCAGCGTTTTGCATCTGTCTCTAACCGGCAAGAGCTAAGGTTATCAACCCTTGTAATTATTCGTAATTTACATTACACATGCAAGGATTCACGTACAATGAACTGATGGTTGAAGAAAATAAAACTTAATAATGACTTAAAGACGATGCGGCAAAGAAACCTTAACGGAGAAACACTACAAAATGCACTCGGAGCAATTTTCCATCAGGAAATGGCAGATTTGATGAAGAATGAAAGACCATGGAAAAAATAAATTCACTCTATAGATGGTTCTAGAATTTCGAAATTTTAAGGCAATAGGCTCCTCTCTTACTAATAATGGTTTCATATTGGTTATTTTCTAACGGAGCATTTTAATAAGGATGTATAAAGGATATGTGGAAAATAAGAAGAAAAAAGAAGGGAGGTAATTGGATAAGAAGAGGGAAGGAAGACGAACGGTGTACTGTGGAGAGAGAGAGAGAGAGAGAGAGAGAGAGAGAGAGAGAGAGAGGAGCTGTGCTCCAAGCCAAGAAAGAGTACTTGTATGTTTTATTTTTTTTTCTTATACTTCCTCAAAAATGTTTGCCCTACTATAAAGTTAAAGAGCTTTCATCAATCTTTACAGTTTTGAGAGGCTACACGATTACACAAACCTTTCCATCTCCTTGTAAGTCTCATTTGATCTAAATATACAGTAAAGATCACAATCTTTTGCAAAAGTATAATTCCCCCCTCCTGCTGAATATCGTAACGAATATGAGCTTCTAATTTCAAAGTACAATTATATTTGATCGGTTCCATCCTGTCAGAAGAGCAAAGAACCAAGTCCGAGAACACATCTGAATTTCAAGCCGATGAGACAAAATAATGCAGCCCGCACCAACTTGAGACAAGTCAGAACAAGTTGAAGTGTCAACAGGCTAGAACTTAAGAGGGCGTTGTGGTTATTGCAATTACATACGGCAAGTCACATTTCATCTGTGGATATATCCCAAACCTTCTTCATCCAAGAAAGATCCATTATAAGCATTCCAGAGAGGAACCAGGAACAGTAACTCTATCCCTCTCATGTATACATTAATTCCAGATCCTTCAGCCTTCACTAACAGACTCCACTGCGTTCCTTGGTCAGCTTCCTAGGCCTTGAACTCTCCACAAGAGATGAGAGAGACGGTGCAAGATGTCTCTGCTCATCTGCCGCTTTTAAGGTCCGATGGATTCATGAAATTCTGCGAGACTGTACATTGCAATGAATTCTGATGGTCGGTCGGAATTTGGTGATGTGTTGCGATTTCGGTGGCAATGGACAGGTTTGGTTAAATTCTATATCAATATGCAGTTTTTCAATGTTAGATTTATGCACAGGTGTATGAACAGATTATCCTGTATATCTTGGATTAGCTTCGAATAAAATTTACTTATCCAGGAAAGATCCATGCATGTTACAATGCGCGCATTCGAGATGAAGTCAAAATGTCCATTCCTTGCATCCAAACAAACTATAGTACAGAGCTCAAACGCTAATTAGCAGACTTAGATTTCACGTGAACTGAAGTGGACTGCGAATGATGAGTTACCTAAAAAATAACTGCGATTTCGATAACCTCCGCATGATATGCTGTAACATTTCTGCATCTACAAGAATTTACTCTTTCAGTCTATTTACTTTGAATCTTATTTTCTCTTAAGGGGTTAGGGTAGCATGATGAGTTGACAGCTCACGACTTCTGCAATATAGGAAATTATAACGAGAAGAAGCTGGTTGACTTCATAGCGTCTCTCTCTCTCTCTCTCTCTCTCTCTCTCTCTCTCTCTCTCTCTCTCTCTCTCCAATCAGTTTAATACAGACATACTGCCAATGATTAACCGACCCTCTCTCAGTCCTGCCTGGTCTTCTTGTACACAATGTACCCAAGGAACTTGGACATGTGTTGCTCAAATAATATAAATATATATGTGTTTATCTAATTTTTTATGAAAAATTTGTATCTTTTTTTTAATGCAAAATACAACTTGTGATGATGATACATTTAACAAGAAGCATAAAACCTCCTAACATTTCAAAGCTTTAGAATCTGGAAAAACTTGTACATAATATTTCTCGAGGCAAAACTGCCGCCGCCCATCTGGAATGTTGGCAGAGGAATAAAACTTGCACTTCCTCTTCATTAGTCTTGCTGGTGGAATTCCAAAGTAACGTTCAATATGGAAAACAAAGGAACAAAAGAGGCAAGAATACATAATTATGCACTGCGTTTTACGTACATTTTTTGTCTTTGTTGTTTGGAAATTCAACTAAGTTGCTTTTTCTGTCTTACTGTTGATATATTTTTTATTTTCATCATTACCAATGAAGTTGGTTATTTTACAGAATATTACAATAAATATAAATGAAACGCAATACTTCCTTTGAAGATTCCAAATTTTTCATGTATTATTGCTAGTACTGTTGGTAATTGTTACTTTTGTTACTCTGGGTTGACATTGTACACCTAAAAATAATACACTCTCTCTCTCTCTCTCTCTCTCTATCTCTCTCTCTCTCTCTCTCTCTCTCTCTCTCTCTCTTCTCAGTATACTTAAATTTCTAAATAAAGTATTTAGGGTTAATATCCAAAAACTTTAAAAAAGCATCATTATTCTTTCTTTAAAATATTAATTTTAAAAAAATTAATAAACGAAGTCTTGATTCCACTTCAGGGATACTTTAATATCGAAACCTTCATCTATTTTTCTTATGCAAACATCCCGAAAGACGAGAAACTGTTGATACTATCATACTCATGTCAATTTTATGGACGGGTTACAGGACGCTGTGTGCATCAACAAAGTCCTCCAGATTCTCTTCTATATCCTTCCGTTTACTTCTTTTCCACGCGGATAGACGAACACCCATGATTAGGGGAATCAAGGAAGTTTCGTCAAAGTGTTTCTTGAATAAACAACAAATGAAAAAGGGTTTGTCACGCATAATTTAAAGGCATAAATAATTCTTATCATTTATGGTTTTAAATTATGCGTGACAAACCATTTTTCACTCTTGATGATAAAAACAAAATAAATAAAAACAATCATCCGTTGTTGGCATGGAATCGTCTGTCGCCCATAAATCTCTACACGAAATACTTTGACACTTCCTTGCTTCCCTTAATCCTCACCTGGGGTCTCCTCTTAACCATGTGTTTGTTTGTTTGTATGGTGCTTTTACGTTGCATGGAACCAGTGGTTATTCAGCAACGGGACCCACGGCTTTACGTGACTTCCGAACCACGTCGAGAGTGAACTTCTATCACCAGAAATACACATCTCTCACTCCTCAACGGAATGGCCGAGAATCAAACCCGCGACCACATAGTTGGGACGCTAATACCATACCAACCACGCCGCTGAGGTGCTTTTCTTAACCATGTGGAAAGGAAATAAATGGAATGGATATAGATTCTGAGGAGAATCTGGAGGACTTGGTAGATGGACACAGCGTCCTGTAACCCGTCCATAAAATTTACATGAGTATGATAGTATCAACAGTTTCTCGTCTTCCTGGATGTTTGCATGAGAAAAAGAACTGAGGGTTTAGACATCAAAGTTTCCTGGAAGTGCACCAACGAATCCGTACACAGACAAAAACATATATAGACGCACACAGACACACATATACTATATATATATATATATATATAATATATATATATATATA
This sequence comes from Macrobrachium nipponense, assembly GCF_015104395.2. Lineage (NCBI taxonomy): Eukaryota > Metazoa > Arthropoda > Malacostraca > Decapoda > Palaemonidae > Macrobrachium > Macrobrachium nipponense. The sequence continues at coordinate 23,262,692 of NC_061105.1, read as the reverse complement.
TATATATATATATATATATAAATCTGTGTATGTGCGTGCTTATTTTTGTACACAACTTCAGTTTTCCCACTTGCAAAAGAAACCAAGGAAGCTGGGTTTTCCCACTGTTCATCTTCGGTCCCAAGTTAGAATCGGTAAAGTGTCACTCTGTATTCTAAAGCAGTTGGCTGAGCAATGAGATACTGGCAGCACGGAGGGTTCATGCATGCGGGAAGAAGAAATTGCGAGCTGTAATATTGTCAATGATGAAAACCAACATGAACAGTCACAAAAAAAAAAAACTCAAAACACTAGTAATACAAAAGCAATAAATAAACATCTGGTCTCAGTAGGATATGAAGTCTTGTCTTTGGCACTTAATAATAACCAATAAACTAATTCAGGTGTTAAAATGAAATGTTACAATATTTGTCTACGAAAAACTAATATACGTGTATGTACATATGATACATTTTTTGTTTGCATACTTATACATACATACATACATACACACACATTATTATATATATATATATAAATATATATATATATATATATATATATATATATATATATATATAGATATATATATATATATATATATATATATATATATATATATATATATACAAGATTATTACATTACAATATACTTAATGTGAGATGAACTAGATGATTCGTCTCAAATAATTAACCGGTACACAAAAATACTCCTCATACAAATCAAACTGGTATACAACGGCAAGAAATGTAAACACACAAATAAATGCAAACATTAAACCCTCCCTAAACACTTGACAAAATAATATTCAGTTACCAAAAACATCACCCTAAAAGCTTACAATTGGCCAGAGGGCAAAAAAAAAAAAATGGTTAAAAATCCCACTTTTCACTACAGAATTTTCGGATACACCAATACAACAAAGTCTTCCGTTTCTTTTGACACGGGATGAGCCGCTAAGCTATTTTCTCTCTCCAGTCTATTTTGTCTCCTTTTTGTATTTTCTGTTTTCGGCAGACCCAGCCTCTCAAGAGGGAAAATAGAGGCAAGCGTTAAATGCCTTGAAATTAGAGCGAAATCCTCTTTGGTTGGCGGGAGAAAACAACTTGCCTGGAAACACATTAACCACCTGAGAGGAAAAATTGGCTCTCGTTGTCACCCCCTAATCTTTCAATATGTGATACGGGGACACACACACACACACACACACACACACAACACCACACACAACACACACACACGAGAATGGAGAGAGAGCAGAGAGAGATGTGGTTTTAGGTCAGGAACTTACGAAGAATTTGCAGGAGTTCAGTATATTCACACACACACATATACTAATTATAATTGGGAATTGTTGTAACTTTATGTTCCTTGGTAATCACACTACATTTCTTATATATATATATATATATATATATATATATATATATATATATATATATATATATATATATATACACATGTATAATATATATATATATATATATATATATATATATATATATACGTACACATACGAAAAAATTATATTATATATAATAATACCATCAAATAGAAAACGTTCCCAAAAGCTTAAAAAAAAAAAATTACGTGGTAGCATGTCTGAACAAAATTGCACAAATAAAAATCTACTCTGAAAATCTATACATCAAAATACAGGGAAATTCGTACTGACGCGCGGACATTCATCTCCTGTGATATCAACAACAAAACGTCAGAATCATCGCGAATTCTGCACAGCCATGACACGTTTGGGTACCGGACCACAATAACAATGAGTCACATAAATGACGCTGAAACGTCCAACTCACACAGAATGCATGAACGCTAATAATAGCTTCATGCGGTTTCAACTGCTCAGCTGTTTACTTCATATTTATTTGATTACGTAAATACTTAGTTCTTTGTATAAACAGAGAGAGAGAGAGAGAGAGAGAGAGAGAGAGAGAGAGGTTACCTGTAAATAAATTTCTATTCTGGGATGGGAATTACCTTGCCGAGGTCCTCCTCCGTGTATATTTGAACATTATTTGCCAATTATTGAAAGTGGTGGTATCACAACTTAGCACATCTGCCAAAATGTTCATGGAATGCCTTGCTTATTTCCAGCTGAGTGAACCGGTCCATAAGTGACGGCTGAATTGTAGTGAGGGCGATAACTGTTCCATAGTTTGGGCCTTCTTGGGGGTAGCATATATGACATTCTGGGACTGTGGTGGAGTTAAGGGACAGAGAGAGAGAGAGAGAGAGAGAGAGAGAGAGAGAGAGAGAGAGAGAGAGAGAGAGAGAGTTTGCACTGACCTGCACCATAAGAAAGGGAACAATCTAAGGTATTTGCATTCCTCACAGGAAAGGGCCATAACTTTCTTCTGTATCGTTTAACCTTTCGACCTCACCAACCCCCCACCCCCTACCCCCAACATTATCCAACACCCCTCCTTCCTAACAGACTTCTGCAGGAAACGTGTCTGTTTATCATAAAGAACCAAATATCTTTAGTTCCCTGATGTGTAACTTCGGTTAAGTACATTCTTTGATGTAAGATGTAAGATGTAAGATAGGCGATTGATTGATGAAATTTAGACCGTCAAGACAGGTACCTACTGGAGCACTTCCGGCCATTCAGAGAGCAAGACATTGAAAAGCAGGAGTTGGAGTGGTTGGACAGCAGGTTCAAGAGAATAAAGGAAATGAAGTATAATGAGCTTAAGATGGAAATGAGACGATATCAGATAATGGTTACCTGAGATACGACTACTTTTCCAAGATTATTTGAGATCATTTATCTAGTTTTAAAATCGCCCTCTTCATCATCATTGGTGTCCTTGTAGATCTCCCAGGAAATTGGATAAAAGCTGAACACAAAACATCAAGCCAGAAGAGATGAAGGCGGAGAGCAAGTAATAAATTTGAGAGCATAACCGTGTCAAGAGACAGTGGACGCATCCATTTTCTTCTTCTCATGAGTCACAAGGCACACTAAAAGGAAACAGTCAATGAAACTTTCGTTTTCATTTACGGTGGTCGACATGTCATCAACATATCTCGCCAACATACAGCAAACAGGTTGAAAAAAAGTCAACGACGCAATTGTAGAACTAATCATTGACACGCTGAATAACTGTATGAAACATTGGTCAGGACTACCAATGTATGGTTGACTATTCATCCTCTGTGTGTGTGTGTGTGTGTGTGTGTGTGTACTAATACACTTTATTTACAAGACAGAAAAGATATGGGGTTGGAAGGACCAGAACTCAAGAAAAACACAAGTAAGTGAAGAACTCCAAAGCTTGGCAGTTGGAAAGAAACAGGGTTAGAAACACAGACCAAGAAACAGGGTCAGAATCACAGACTAAGAAACAGGGTCAGAAGCAGCACAGGTTGGGCGTGAGGAGAGATAGCCTGGCGAAAGCAAGAGTTATTCAAGGTCTCCTGTAGCGTGATTGGTAAGCTACTAAACTGCTAAATAGCTATTACATTTATTAAGATAAGTGTTTAGCATTTGTATCCATGAACAAATATTCGTCAATATCAATCTAATATAGGAGACATAGGAATGGAAAAATTAACATTTGAAGCAAAATGACACACTCATAAGGGGCTTCATACGACGACGATGAATGTCTAGTGTTTTGGTATGCAAAACTGGAAGGTAAATAAAAAAAACGCAAAAATTTTAGGAATGGTTAAGCTATCGTATGTTCGTATGTGTTTTTTTTTTAAAGATGTGCCTCACGCCAACTGTCCAAAAAATATTAGGACTAATAGATATGCCATATCTCGAAAAAAGACTCTACCGAAAGTTATCTATAAATCTAAAAAGAATTACCTCCAGAGAAATTCACGTCAAGACAGATCTCCCCTCTGGCCTATCGCCAATATGTGCTCGTTCGCCAGACTCCAGGACACAACTATACGA
>NC_061105.1:23238790-23253790 GCF_015104395.2 Macrobrachium nipponense | reverse complement strand
GATTATTGATTATGGGAAAGCTTTTGTCTACGGCAAGGTGCCCCAAAATAAAAGAGCTGGGTACATGTTGGACGCCTAAAAAAGTGAATGTGGGTCTGCCCTGTTTTTTGCCTTTCATTTCTCTATTTCTCCTCCTCTTCTTGCCAACGAGTGTCCGTCTCTTAATATGCAGGTGATCGGTTCTATTCTAATCAAAGCAGCTCATATGGGAAATAATCACCAGAAATGGCATTTAAAAGCATAGAACGGTTAGAAATGCACCCAATAAACCATAGGTTGAATTTTAGAAAGAAAGAACTCTCCCCAAAAGAGTGAAAACCAGAAATTGGTGGCAAATGAAGTATCAATTACATCTGTGGTTTCGGCTTTGTAGCAAACAACCTATCTAGAACACCACACCCTCCTAGACATGAAATTGGCCGGAAGCCCTAAAAACACTGATGACAATTTATTTTCCAAAGAACGGTCGAGTTACCAGGGAGGAAAGAAGGCTTCCTGGAGGTGTGGGGTGTCAGTGGGGTGGGGGAGGTATTTTGTTTTAAGAGCATCTTCCGGCAGCCAAAGTGTCCAAAGTACACTTTGGACACTTTTCGACGAGGAAAAAGTCCCGGGAAGATAGGAAAAACAAGAGAACTGAAGAGGAACGCGGAGAGAGATATCTGTAAAAACGCACAAAACATCTGAGAACATTGAGCAGAGAACAAAGCTTCCTCATCCTAGCAAGGGATGACCTGGATGTTTTTGTCTGCTTATTCAATGCTTATATTCAGCGACTTAAGTTTCTAGAAAAACGTCTGTCTACCTCTCTTTACAGATTCCGTATTTCTTAAACTTTCGATTCGCTTCCATTTCAACTTGTTAACAAAGCGTCTACAATTTCACAATGTTACATATTTTTTTAAGAGGACCTATTTACTCGGTAATTAAGCCGTCAAGTTCCCTTTGCTTTAGTTTTGTATTTTGGTGACATTACAATGAACATTTCCTGCAAGTATTTATACATGTCTTTTATAGTTTGTATTTCAAATATGTTGGAAAGAAGCATATACTTATGTATGTATCTGTGCATTTTATACATATGTGTATTTCAAACAGGTTGGTGAAGGAAATGTTAGGAGGAAAGAAGAGGGAAATGCCTTATATAATGAGCTGGACACATGGAGTGGAAGTCGTACCACAAAGGAAGTTCCTTCACATCCATGAAGCTAAGATTTCAGGTGCGTGGCTTATCACCAACATAAAATTTTTGCAACAATTCCAGTCACTTCCTAATCCTTATCAACAAAATCATTTCCTTTTTAATGAAGTCATTTCCGACATCGGTTGCTTTGCAGCCCCTTCCGAAATGAAGCGAAATCTCGTAATTCCGAGAAGCAAACTCCGCTTTCTTTGTCTCCTTTCAGTCCACTTCCTTGATTAGTCTAGAAATATCCAGCTCTGTCCTTTCCCGATTGTAATACCTATCAATATTAATGCAACGAAGGCTTCCAAAGCTTAATTAACAACATTATAGATTAAACAAATCTTCAATAAAGGATACGATACTATTCAGAATCACAAATTCGCGAGGAAGTCGCCAAAGGTCCCACTAACCTAATTTGTACAGTAAAATCCATGAAAACAAAATAAGGTGATAAGCAATACCGCAGGAGGAAGTTGGAAGAGAAGTAGAAAACTTTGCTAGGAAGGGGAAAAGGAAAAGACAACATTAGGTAATATGGGAAACAAGTGACCTTTATTTTGTTTTTATCTGTCGTTTACATATTTATTTTAAGCAAAGGCCATCATGACGAGGTACTTCCATCAAGGCCCTTACATTGCCCAGACCTGAAGGCAAAGGGTGAGAAGGGAAGGGGAGGACAACTGAAAGTTTACCTGACCTTGAAAGGAGCTTCAAATAGAACGAAAGGAATGAGCCAACTGAGCATCCTGGAGATTCCAGAGAAGCAAAACTTTGGATATGAAACACTCAAGTGTCAGTCGATTCGTTTGGTGCTTCATACCACCGGTACCCGAGACACTGAACTCTCGTCTCTGCTCTTTTAGAATCCAAACCAAGAGTCCTTCTACAGCTTTCCTTAAGGTTTATTTCCCAAGCTTTCCTTCCCTTTACAATCGTCTCCGATAGGTCTGGGCCAGATAAAGACATGAGGTTACTTGCTCCATCAGCCTCATTATTGATAAAATACAATCCATAATCTCTTGTAAATGTGCTGATAAAATAATCTGACTACAGTTTGCTCAACAAATGACAATTTTTTCTAATATCGGACATTATTTACTCACTAGCTATTTGCATTCACCCCATCGGAGCGCGGCGAATCATTTTCATGTGAAGGATTGAAATTATTAGTAATAAAACAGTAGTAATCAATCTCCCCCCCCTCTCTCTCTCTCTCTCTCAATAAGCAGCCAGAGGAATTGTTAATCACCGTGAAAGAGCTAATTACTGGATTGAATTTAATCAAGGGCTGTGAACTAACTTACTTCCGGTACACACATTATGATTGCGTTAACGATTACCTGCACTTTAATTACAACAGCAACAACAAAAATTATAATAAAGGTGAATAACATATTTAAACATTCATGTACAGAAAACGGCATTTATAATAGTAATAATAAAACTATTGGAGGTTAATTGGAATGAGGTCAAATAAGTTTGTAACTTTTATCTCCTGAAGCTAACAAATAAGAACTCAGGATTGACAAGGTATACCCTGCAATAAGTATGATTCCAGGAAAGAGCATTTTTTTCTTAAATAAATAAACAAGGGTTCCAGCAGACATCATCCGTCCCTAAGGAAGAATTTGTCAAAGTTTATCGAAAGATAATTAAATGCAGCGGAATTTGCCAAATTGAACTTCTCAATTTAAGGAATATGACACATTTGTGAGGTTTGGTAGTTGACGGTTGAGAGAGAGAGAGAGAGAGAGAGAGAGAGAGAGAGAGAGAGAGAGAGAGAGAGAGATGTGATGTGGTGTGGTCAAAATACCCCTATCCATTGGTCTTAATCAATAAATGAGATGACTGAACTCCTCTGCTTTCTTTATTATTTCGCTTTAAATAACCTCAATACAAGAACTGAAATCAACAAAAGTACTGATTCCTTTCCTTTTAATGAAGTTTCATAAAAATAAGGTGCGAAGCCCCATTCACAAAAATAATAGACTGATGGAGAAGGATGAAGTGCCAATGAGAAAAAGAAAACACTTTTAATATCCACAGACACCTCACATCAACACAAATGTCTCACTAGTAACAGACCAGTTCCTCCTCTTACACACACAGCGATTCTTCCTCATTCCGGTGACACGCCTTGAATATCGAGGCCCTTTCTTTCTAGACCTTCTTTCGTATCTTGTTTCTTTCTTCCCTTTCTTCCGAAAATATCTCCTCCCACCTCTGGATATAAATGATTCTGATGGAGGAGTAATTGTAGTATTGTCCGTGAAACTTGAATCAGGGCAAAAATAACGACAATTGGATAATCCAGTAAATCAAAGAAAACTGAACTTGAATACGATTGCATATTGTAAATATTGTGGTTTTCTTGTGCACAGAAATGACACTATTATGCCTTCCTCCTCATCTCCACAAAATATACAAGCAGCACACACTAAATCATCAAAAATAAATCAGAGCTTCCGTAATCATTTCCTTTCGGGGTAATAATTAAGGGATGAATTAAGAAACACCATCGAGGGTCATTTCATCGTTTGAGACAGATCTCCAAATGAAGTCCACCGTCTGATGCCTCATTCCCTACATCAGCCATCTTGTGTAGGAGAGAAAGGCACTGGTGAGCTTCGTTAATTCTTGATACATTAAAAAAGCTTTCTATCTGTATGATACAAGTAGTGAAAACTATATAACTATAAAAAAATATATAAACATTTAAGTATTCATGTCAGCAACATTCACAGGGAACTCTGGAAATTTGTGAATTAAGTAATTGCGTATGTGATAGCATCCACATAAATGCTGAAGTAACCAACACTCACGTACGCTTTGTAATCGTCTCACCGATCAGACTAATAATTACGAGATCATTAGGAGGAGGTTTGCCTTGGGATAGGTGTCAGCAATGAATTTAGGAAACAGCTCTGGGCCACTTTTAGAAACCTCCCTCTCGAGTGGGAGGAATTTCCACCTCTTCCTTGACTGGGAAAACTCCAAATTAATCCTTGCATCTCCCCTCTTGAGAATAAAATTATTTTCCAACCAATATTTTGGGTTACATAAAAAAATTCTCTAAACTCCACCTTAGGAGAAAAAACTTCTTTCCATTTCAATATTGGGAGTGAAATAAATCCATGCAACAAAAATAATAAAAAATGTTCAATCCCCATCTGGGAGAGATCATGCACTGCAATCTGTATCTCGGGGAGAAAATTCTTTAATCTCAATCAGGGTGAGAAGCGTCCCTGTAATCTCTCACTTAGGAAGAAATAAAATCATTGATCATCATCATCTTGGTGAAGACAGCAAGAACTGTAGCCTATCTGAAACATTCTCTTAATTCAGAAAATAATCCTTAACACTTCCAGCCAAGGAAGAGGAAATTTAAGCATCGTCTCTATTGGAGGAAACACTACATGTCCCTGACAGTGAAGGAAGAAACGTCGTGACCTCCATCTTGGTGACAGACAACTCCCTCCGACCTCACTGTTGAGAGTAAAAACTCCAACAGCTTCACCTCAGGGAAAACAAAACCTTTTGCAATCTCTGTATTGGCAAGTGGTAAACCTTCGTGACTTCCTCCTCTTGGGAGAGAGAAAAAACACTCCACTGAATAAAATGGATATGGAAAATTAAAGTTTTATTACTGACATCTTATATATCACTGGGAGCTTTTCTCTGTAAGGCAATAACGCCATTCGAAGTGCTCAGTTTTCTTTGTTACTGAGGATACAATAACAAATATTTTTTTGTTTCTTTCTTTTTTAAAGTGTGATTCGTGATAAGTTGCTCAAGATCCTCTGAAAATAACAATAGTAGCGATTCCCTTCCTTTTCATGAAGCTTCATAGAAATAAGGAGCGAAACCCCATTCACAGAAATAATAGACTGATGGATGAAGGGACAAAAAATTAAGAAAAAACCCTTAATATCCACAGACACTTCACATCAACACAAAGGTCTCACTAATAATGATAAAAAGGGCTTCATAGTATTCGTACTTTAAAAAATAATTCATTATATTTAATTTTATTTCATTTAATTTTCATTTTTTGGTGCATCAGTGATTCAGAACTCCGAAAAATGAATAACATTAACTACGCTCTACTCCTATTCCTTCTTGATTTTCATTTTTCATGAGGATGAAATCGTGGAAATTTAACGTTATCACTATAAAAAAAATAGTAAAAATATTAAGCTATTTTTCCATCTAGCAATTTTAAAGTCATCATTTTTCATCAGCAAGTGTTACGGGGACGCAAATGAGATGATAAATGACTAGGGGATTGTCAGAGAGAGAGAGAGAGAGAGAGAGAGAGAGAGAGAGAGAGAGAGAGAGAGAGTAAAAAAAGATAATTACTAATTTTTTAATTAACATTTGATAAAAGATAGAAAACAGCAACCATAACAGACGTCATTCGGTGAAACCGAATCCACAGAGCTCAGATTCCCATCCCTGTTCCCTGTCCCTTCGGCCTAACGGTATTTCGGAGCGTTTGCAAACACAGTACAAACAACAGCGTCACAGACTCGGCAGATAATCGCTGCACACAATGGAAACCAACAAATGAAAACACTTTCTTTTTCTTTAATTTTACAGTGTTTACCTTCAGTTATCTAAGGTTATATTGCGTTCTATAAGAGATATTTTTTTTTATTTTTTCGTAATCTTGAACTTTTTTGAACTTTTCTTTACTGTTTACAGATCATTATTTCTCTGTCTCTTTATTTTCAAGAGAAAACCTTTAGAAGGGAATTTTTTTTTTTTTCATGACTAGAACAAAATTTTGCTCATCATAAAATCAACATTATTATCCTTTAATAACTAAATGAAATAACAGCTTTTTTTCCAAACATTCGGATATTTTAATCATTTTCTAATTTTCAGGTAAATTCTAAACCTCAAACCTTACAAATCCTTCTTCGCACAAGTAACATATTTTTCAATGGTAACAAAAGTCACTTATTCTTTCCCTAAGGTAAGGTGCTCTCTCTCTCTCTCTCTCTCTCTCTCTCTCTCTCTCTTCTCTCTCTCTCTCTTTCCCGGAAATTCCTGGACTTTTCCTAAAACCTAAGCTGTCTTTTTGTCTTAACTTGAGTCAGGGCTATTAACTGGGTTTGCATGTCTTTACATCTGGCCATTTTGGAAAAGGAAATCCTTTTGGAATGGGGCACTAGGAACAAATACAAGGCACAGGATCTTTCTTTCTCTCTCTCTCTCTCTCTCTCTCTCTCTCTCTCTCTACCTGTGGAAGGGCACACTGTAGGCATTACTAAAGGGTGATAGAAGCGTTCCTGGGTCCCCTACCTACAACCATTATTTAGCCTTTTACTTTACCGCCATCCCCACTTCCTTTCTTACACCTCGCTGCCCAACCTCTCTACCTATTACCTTGCTGTCCAGCCACTCCAACCCCCTCTTTTTCATTGTTTTATAAAGTGCTGAATGGGCCACAACAAAATGAAATCTGTCACGTTCCCCGCGCTTCCAGGAAAATCACAAACCATCAACACTGCTAATGAAGTAGAACTATAATTTTCCGACACCATTAGAAAAAACAAAAAGTATTAACAACATTCTTCAAACTATTTATTAATAATTACAGTTACTTGCAAAGTTGCCTCGTCATTCATACATTTATTTAAGGAATTACAATGCAATGTGAAGGTATAAATTTAAAACAATAAATTAATAGATGAGGGAACGAACGAATAACACGATGGCTGATATGCATGCGGCAAAGAAGAGAGATGAAAAGAAATATGTTGAAAATAAATGGATAAAAACGAATAGCCATCACTCATAAATTGAAGATGGTTTCTTTTCTGATGGAGATGAATGATGGGATGTGTTTCGTGCACAACAATAGCTATTTATTTTTTGGTATCTTGGACATGTACATCTATTCAACAGGACGTGTATTGATACACACACACACACATATATATAATATATATATATATATAGTCGTCCCAGCCTTTTCTGCTACTTAACTAAGACCCGCCACTACTGACTAAAAACCCAGGTACATAATTAACAGCTGACGTCAACGAAGTCAAAAAGGGGTACATCAGATCGGAGAAGTTAACTATCTTGCCCTGCCATCGACCTCTGGACCTCTCACCAGTAAGTGACCCCGTTTTCCATAAGATGTTCGAGAGACTAAAAAAGCTATTGAAGTATCCCAGTAACCCATGTTCAAGACATACCTCTCCTTGGTTTAAACAGAACCTGAATTAGTCTTGACATTTGCCATAACCTGAAGAACAGCCTCAAATGCAGTAACCTTTGTATGCATTGAAGGGGTTAGATATGTCTTTGATGCTACTTGCTTAGAATACAGGGGGAAAACATTCCAAGCTGTTGTTTCCCTATCCTCGTGGTAATATACCTTGTTTATATTTCATATCAAGTTTTTATTCCTGTGATTATATATATATATATATATATATATATATATATATATTATATATATATATATATATATATATATACGCATATATGATTATATGCGATTTGTTCATCACACACTATCACAGGAGATTATACACACACAGACCACACACATTTATATTATAATATATATATATATATATATATATATATATATAATATATATATATATACATATATATATACACATATATAATATATTAGATATATATAGATATATATATATATTATATATATATATATATATAACTGGTTATTTGCTCCATGAGGTGCCTTATGGTGCTATAACATACCTAACAGAGGTGCCATAATGGTGCTTATGGCGCCGATAACGGTAAATCGCCGTGTTTCGGTTAATGGTGGTTTTCACTTATTGGCACCCCCTCGGGAATGGAACCCTCGCTGATAACTGACGACTGCCATTATAGTAAAACATTGTAACCATTTTGTTTGAAAAATATGAAACAATGTGGTTCAGTCCGGTACATGAGTCAAATGATGGAATCGCCCTTAATAAAGGAGAGCCAGGTAATGAACATCTCAAAAGGAGCATGGGATTCAGATACGATCGACAAGATTTTCATTCAACCAACGCTTAAGAAGATTAAAGGAAGATTATCAGCGGAGGTGACCTAAATTGGCTTGCCTGTGGATGGACCTTTTGGTATAAATACCACCTTTTCTGTAAACTTTTCTCATTAATCTACCTAAAAAGGGAGACAGCAGTCTCTGAAATATAGTACTTTTCTCTCTATAATTTGGTGTTTTTATGGGCTCCTTTTATTAGATGGAATTCTATTGTAACAGAAAATTTTTACCGGTCATCATGTGTATGTATATATATATATATATATATATATATATTATATATATATATATATATATATATATATATATAAAGTACACAAATATGATCCACGTTGTGTGCGTGCATGTTTTTGCATTAAAAACATTTCAAACAAATAAAAAAATTTTTCCAAACAAACAACATAGAAGGAATAATGTACACACTTATTACATGGACAGTTACACAAATAAAAGTAATAACCCTGATATATAATCTGCATGAGTATATTTGTGCAACAAAAGAGGTATCAAAACCGAAAACAGAATAGACAACCTTTGTTTAGTGAAAGAAAGAAAGAAAGAAGGGAAAAGCTAAGGAAAGAAAAGTGGACCTGCCCTGCATCTTCCTTTGGCTAAAACCCTCCGCGGCACAGACACACGAAGTTGCCCCGCCCACAAGGCTTGACAGATACACCTTCAGATGAATATTTCCAGAGAAAGACCCCGAATAGAACATATCGGAACAGCCTTCTTCAGTCACTGATACAGCTTTCTCTCTCTCTCTCTCTCTCTCTCTCTCATTTCAAACAAAACCCTATTTCATGTCATTATAATTATATTAATCAAAAGGAACTTGGCAAAAATTTCTTGTGGGAGAGAGAGAGAGAGAGAGAGAGAGGGAGAGAGAGAGAGAGAGAGAGAGAGAGAGAGAAAGAACTTGACGCATACACTTTCGGGCAGGAAATTATAAAACTATTTACAGCACTGTAAAGCAAACTGTTACGCAAAAACACTCAAGCCGAAATGTTTCAGTCAACAAGTGGCTTCCTACGCACGACAATGTCCACGATAAACAAAAGGGAAGCGTCGAAGCATCATCATAATAGCAACTCATGGATGTTCATTACACTGGAACTTCAAATGAACACACCTGCAGCAACATTCACATTACATGTAACGTTATAGTAATGCAAATAAAGCAGTATTTCCCTGTTCAACATAAGCCACCGCATAAGGGGTTGAGGAAAATTGCATTCGAAATGCTTTACTCTCTCTCTCTCACTCTGTGTGTGTGTGTGTGTGTGTGTGTGTATGCATGCGTAATTTTACGTTTTACATGTCACTTCTACCATTCATACCACCTCCCCCAACCCAACCCCTCACCCAAACCTCCCCTCGAGAGCTTCCAGTTGTCCCTTGCCATCGAGAAACTAATAAAAGCGACTCTATTCCAAAGGAGAGACAAAAAACCGAACACTCCAATCAGCAATTCCCACCACAGCAGCAGCAGTTGCATGCAGGTCGGATGAGAAAACAAAACACATGACGCAGGGAGAGACAAAAAGGATTTGATGTTTCTCGGGCTGTGGCCCCCTTGTGGATGTGGAATAGACGCGTTGGAGGTCGCGCGAATTTTGGCGGGCAATGTGGTAGCAGAAAAGGGTGACGTGGAATGACAAAGGGATAAATGAGGAATCGAAAGTCAACTCGAGAAACAAAAAATATGGTGCTGATATAAGAATCACACACGGTGCTTAATTATAATAATTATCAAAAGTCCTTAAGACTATTAAACACCGGAACTATTAGAAATATCTGCATTGTTGGGAGGAAATAAATGGGTAACATTCCCCTTATTCTCCTATGGAGGCGTCCTGTTCACGTTTAGTTCCATAAAGCCATAACATGAAAATATGAAAGTTTCAGTGTGCGTGGTTCAATGAAGTTATTCCTCCTCAATGGATAACAGCCTTTGTATACCAATAATTGTTAATGCATTTTGTTAGCGAAATACTACTGTGTGTGTGTGTGTGTGTGTGTGTGTGTGTGTGTGAGAGAGAGAGAGAGAGAAAGAGAGAGATAATCCACAGTCCATATTTCTAAGTGACTTTCACAAGCCATATCGAATCATTTACACCCGGGAGGAGAGAAATCTCTTTCGATTCTAAAGGCCACGAAATTTTCCAAGACTGCACTCTCCCGTACACGCACAAGTCAATTAGTCAACAGTAGAGCAAATGCCTCTGAATGCTTCAACATTATTGTTATTATTATGCTTCTTTTTTTTTTTCAGTATAACTCATGCCACTTGGTGAGAGGCGTGCCCTCATGCTCAAGAGTTCAATGTTGTTCTACAGACCTTTAAAGGTATTTCTGAGGATACCATCCTGAAACCTCCCTTTTCGCAAAAGTTCCTCATTTAAGGAGAGAAAAGGTTTTTCATATAAGGTAATAAAAGTGAATTGAGAGATGGAGGCTGCTATATATTTACATTATCTTGAATGCAACATAAACAGTTCTCTCTCTCTCTCTCTCTTTTTATATATATATATATATATATTAATATATATAATATAATTATGTATGTTATATATGTATATATGTATATATATAATATATTATATTATAATTATAATATATTATATATATATTATATAATATACGAAACACAATGATTTGCAAACAAACAGTACGACTATATTATAATAATGATGATTAAATAAAGAGATTGTATTTGCGTACTTTATCCAATTACAGTATATTGCAAGTATTATCATCATATTGGTACTGTATTACAGAATATCAACATCGTTATCCTACGCAATTTGCATTTGATATTGTTTACATTCTCAAAATCTCGGCTAATTGAGTACAACCAACATCTTCATAGACATTAGTTGCTGGATGAAAAATAATCCGGATACTTTTTTCTTGCAAATAAACAAAGTTGGGTTTAAAATGTGCACATTACTTGATTGCATAAGCAGTATATAAGTGAGACTTCCCAAGTTCTGGACATCTCTTTCGCCTGCCCGTCCTTCGTTTTATCCAGCATTGGCTGTCATCTGCAGCTTTCATTTAGTGGTTTTCTTCCTTAAGATCTCAATTACGCGAAGGATGAATAAAAATGTATTTTATTTATACCTACAAAAGCCACCGATGAGAATCGGCAGGGTTTAACTTGACACCTTAACGCAAGATGACGTCAGAAATTAGCTGTTTCTCAATTCGGTTGTTTGTGTCAGAAAAAGGTTGACACTCGCTTCCTTCGGCTGCTCGACCGAGAAGAGGGATCCAAGGTCGAGGTCAACAACCCCGAGTGGAGCGACGCCAGAACACCACATACGAAGAAATCAATCATTTCATTAGGGATACAAGATGTAGAAGTAGAATGTAGAACCAATACTGTAACACAGTTTTACCATGTAATAACATATTATGTAAACAACTAACCACCCCATTGTAAATTGTACACCAAACATCATAACCAAGAGATATGGCAACCCCACCCCCCCAATCCAATCCTGCCGTTAAAAATGGAGCTGAGAACTCGTTTAAGTATTAGTTCTTGCTAGAAAATCCTGAGATACGGCGAAACAGACCTTAGTAGTAAATGGAAAACACACAAAGAATCTGTACATTTATCAAGAATTTTGAACAGAAGGAGATATGAAAAAGTCTGATTCAAAGAAGTCAATGCCACAGAGAGAGAGTTCAACAATCTTTAAAAATAAAATAACAAAGACAGGAAAAAAATTTGTCTAGATTTCACGAGACTCCCAAATCCTAAGCATTCTGAGCCTTGTATATAGCTCGGAAGGCCTCTACAACTAGCAAATCTTCAGGCGTTCTTAAGTTACTCTGAGAAATGTTGAGTTGTAATAATAATAATAATAATAATAATAATAATAATAATAATAATAATAATCAGATCTAACATTATCGTTTCCACATCTCCTCCTTAGAAAGATTCTTGAGAGTAATGATAGAATGGAAAAGCATATAGGTTTGGGCTAAAGGCCCAGGGCTGGGACCTATGAGGTCATTCAGCGCTAAAGATAAATTGACAGTAAAGAGGTTTGAAAGGTGTAACCTGGCAGTTGCAACAGGAAACAATTGTTGGAGAGGGTGGAAAGTCAAATAGAAGAAAGATAACAAGAACGGAAGTACAGTAATAGGAATGAGAGGTTGAAGCTAGTTGCCGAAGGGACACTGCAAAGACCCTTTAGTAATGCTTACAGTGCACCTCCCCTTTTAATTTTAACGCTGGGAGCATTCTTGGAAAAAGCCAATGAACGAATAATACGAGGCAGGTGTCAAACCATGCAACCCTTTTTCTTCGGGCGAGTTTTAAACTTTTTCCATTATTTTTCACCTCAGTACATGGTGTACCTAATTCTTCATTTGGACTGAAGATGAACCCAAGGAAGGGTTCGAAAGCTTTTTGTAGTTTTAAAAATTATACAGGACCCACAACATTTTTTATTATTGTGGATCCCTTAGAATAAAATAATAGTAATAATAATAATATGCTTATGGCATACCAGCAGATATAAATATTTCTTCAGTGAGAGAGAGAGAGAGAGAGAGAGAGAGAGAGAGAGAGAGAGAGAGAGAGAGAGAGAGAGAGAGAGAGATGAAATGATTCGTTAGTTAGACTGGTCGAATCCTTCCATCCAGAGTCCAGAGCTGGTCCTCATCCAAATGGCGTTGATGTGTCAATCACCTGACAAAGATTAATCGATCATATTTCGCTTTTAATCAACTGAGATAACGTTTTGGGAAATCGTTGGAGAGAGCAGTAAGGACAAATGTTTTGAGAGAGCATTAAGGGAAAGCGCCATGAGAGAGCAGAAAGAGAAAGCGCCATGAGAGAGCAGAAAGAAAAAGCGTCATGAGAGAGCATTAAGGGAAAGCGTCATGAGAGAGCAGTAAAAGAAACCGTTAAGAGAAAACTGCCAGGAAAGGAAATTGAAAGACTCTCATTTGAAAACTGTTTTTTGGAAACGAGAAAACTTCACGGGAAAATGTTTTGGGAAACAAGCAACTGCTCTCAGTTGGAAATGATATATATCTGTTAAGAGAAATAACAGAAAATCCTTGAAAACATTTGGGTAGAATTATGTTAATATTCTGCAGAGAGAGAGAGAGAGAGAGAGAGAGAGAGAGAGAGAGAGAGAGAGAGAGAGAGAGAATTAAACGGTTTGGAGAGTTCACAAGACTTAATAAACTTAATACAAAAATCGAGTCAACCGACATCAGAAGTGGTGTTCCTCAGGAATAAATTCTCACTGCAACAGAACAGAAGAGGTGGAAAAACAGGACAAAAAATGCAAACAACCGAGAATTAAATGGAGCTCTGTTCCCTGAATAATGGTTGTGTTGTGTCTAGAGGCAGGATTAGGGAAGAAACCCTGGAATTATTTTGACTAAACGAATCAGATGGAATGAACTCATCGGTATTAAAACTACACAATTTCTATTACGTGTGAAGACATTAGCCACAACTTATGACTGACATTGCTGCAACGTGACTCTGAAAAATAATGGAAAGGGTAATTCCGATAATCAGTTATATATATCACAAACCGTTCTATGTTGAAGGACGCTCTCATCCTAGTCCTCTTTGGGTCTAGAAGGCTTCTCTCTCTCTCTCTCTCTCTCTCTCTCTCTCTCTCTCTCTCTCTCTCTCTCTCTAAATGTATTTCAAAATATCATGATGACGGTTCTTTCTCTCTCCTCCGCTTGTTTGTTCATTGTATGAGACGCTTTAATTTAATTCATATTGATATCGCCTCTATCATTCAACTGAACCCTACCATTACGAAAACATAAGAATTAAAATTCATCTAGCTGGAAAGAAAACAGCAATTCCAACATCCAGGCCCCATGACAGCATGGAAGACTTAAGCAAGCGCTTCTCACCGGAGATGTAGCCAGCGAAGATAGCTGAGGAATGAAGCTGAAGAACAGAAGGCTATTTCGAGGAATTATCTCCTGGAATGAACTTCTGAAGATTTCTCGTAATTCTGATCATTTCCTTTTAGATTTTTCCAGTCTGTGCCATCCCAATTGCAGCAATGTGTGTGCACCCAATTTTGAAGGCCTTGCCTTTCCTCTTAAAGGCGTCCATGAATTGGAGTTTCCTGGAAGATTTGTTCCAGCTGTGACCGTTTGTGGGATGATCTTCCTTCCATATTGTTAAACCACAGAAACTTCAGAAGTTCAAACTAGTTGCAAACGCCTCCTTTGTTTAGCAGCCTCATAAGAGTTCCATTTCATCATTTAAAAGTTTTCACATTTGTTTGTGTGTGTTATTTCTCTTATAGAGTTTAGTCTAGCTTCTATATTTCTTTCAACCGTACAGGGCAGCTTTTGTTATTAGGGCACTTGGGGTTGCAACGTTCTGTTTTTTCGAAAAGGGTATCAGTCTGAATAATATCGATTTTAATATAATTAGACAAAGATCACATGCTTAACAAGAAACAACACATACACAGTAGAAATAATTTATAAAAATCCCAGCCTTAAAGCAGATAATATATAAGATTCTGTCGTAAAGCCAGCAGTATCCGATCCCTTTAATCTGAAAGCGACCAGAAAGAATACAAAACCGAAGGCGAATCCGAACCTTAAAAGCTCGTAAACATCGCAGCAGCCACGGGGTGTCATGCGGCCGCTATACCAAGAGAAAGGAAACAAAAGAATAACCCGCGTGGCAAGCAAAAGGAAAGAAGAATAAAGAGGACGAAGAAGAGGCAACAAAAGAGGGAGAAGAGGAGGGAGGAATGTTGTGG